>NC_088230.1:358287-658287 GCF_036934945.1 Oncorhynchus masou masou
GTGTCGACTTTTCATGGTCTGATAAACATTTCGAAGTGACAATTCGTGAAGCAGATAAAAATACGTTTAAAAAAAATGAATGAGCATTTTTGTCCGAGACTTGGTGCTCACGGCAGGGTAGCCTAGTGGTTAGAGCGTTGGACTAGTAACTGAATGGTTGCAAGATCAAATCCCCAAACTGACAAAGTAAAAATTCTGTCGTTCTGCCCCTCAAAAAGGCAGTTAACCCACTGTTCCTCAGCTGTCATAGAAAATTTGAATTTGTTCTTAACTGACTTCCCTAGTTACATAAATGTCATTCCTATACTGTCCTTATGCTCGTTTTTGACTCTGCAGAGGTCATAGTGGGGCTTCTTGTACTTGTCACTGTCCTCAGCCGTTGTCTGTGTGGGAGTGACTAAGAACATCATTGGGGGGGCCCTTGGAGGTCAGGGCAACCTGGGCACATGCCACAGGTTTAGATAGTTGGTGTTAAGGATACAGGTATCCTGTGTGTGTGTATGTATCCTGTGTTCTTTTCTCTCCTTCTCCCCTCACAGGTGAAAATCATCACTCCCCAATCAATCATAAATCAGAAGACACACCTTCTCCTGTTTCCTACCCAATCACAGTTCCTTTCCCTTGGTTTAAAAACCCTGTCAGTTGTTTGCTCTTGAGCTCAATCTCTTTGTAAATGCCATATGTCTGTAGATTTATGTTTCACGCTCTCCTACTATGTCTCTATCTCTCTTTATGTATTCAGCTCTCTTTTGTTTGAGCACCTCCCTTTCAATTTGTCCCCACCTGTGAGTATTATTTTTGTTATGGTGTTTGATGGTGGGAAAAGGGGGAACCAAGACAAGTCGCATACACTACCCGTAGGTAAACTTTGTTAACATTCGTTAGAACTGGGCGGACCACCCACTGTATTTTTGGGTAGTTAGCTGTTGTTGAAATAGGCTAGCCTATCTTAGGGGTGTTTTTGAATACTTATTTCTTTCCTTGGGTCCAACTTTTTTCTTTGAGTTTAATGGAGTGCAATAATAACACAGCAATACATGGAGCCAGACATTTTTTTTTTTAATTGCATAAATTCTTATGATTTGTTCTTTTCAGAGAATCAAATGCCATCTGATGACATCACTGTGAGAAACAAAGACATGTTACACTTATTAGTTAAAAAAAAATGCTATATTTGTATGAATTGATTACTATTGTTACTCATGGTATGGTCTGATTTCAAAATTCAAAAGGCACTCGCTCATCTATCTTTGTTGCAGGTGCATGGTAGATGAGAAAAAAGATCAAACCCGCACACTGCTCTTGCTAGTATTTCTGCTCTTTATTAAGCTCTATGTATCGGCCTCAAGGCCATTGTCAGTTTTGAGGAACGCAAAACAAATTCTTAATCCCTTTTCGATCTTGTCTCATGGCTGCAACTCCCCAACGGGCTCGGGAAGTGAAGGTCAAGTCATCCATCCTCCGAAACACGACCCACCAAACCCCCCCTTAACACCCACTCGCACCAATGTGTTAGAGGAAACCCCATTCAACTGACTACCGAGGTCGACCTGCAGGCGCCCAGCCCGTCTCAAGGAGTCGCCAGAGCGCAATGAGCCAAGTAAATCCCCTCCGACCAAACCTAACCTAGACGACACTAGGTCAATTGTCCGCTGCGATGCAGTGCCTCAGACTGCTGCGCCACTCGGGAGGCTCCTGATACATAAAGCTTATTAAAGTGCAGTGATACTAGCAAAAGCAGTGTGCCGGTTTCTTTTTTTTCTCATGTATGCAATAAACCATTCCACTCCACCAACCAGAGTCAGTGCATCAATATTAAATGATTTCGTCATATGAAACATGCTTTGACCCAGTTGTGATCAACTAATGAGACTAATGTCCAATTAAATGACTTTTCAATAACAATTTTGACAATTGTAGAGTCAAAATGCTGACAGTATCATTTATGCCTCCGTTTGTCATGTCTTGTTATGTCTGTTCCTGTCCTTTCTCTTCACTCTGTCTCTCTCTGCTGGTCTTTTTAGGTTACCTTCTCTGTCTCTCATTCTTCAGCTGTTCTACATCTCCCCTAACTAGCTCATTCACTCTTTCACACCTGTTCTCTCTTCCCCCTCTGATTAGGTCTCTATTTCTCTCTCTGTTCCTGCTACTTTCAGTGTCTGATTCTTGTTTGTGTTTTTGATGCCAGAAGCAAGCTGTCGTCCCGTTTGCTTCCACCTTGTCCTATCCTGTCGGAGTCTGCCTGGCAGGTGCATCCTGCATTATACTAACGTTCTTTTTGTTCCATTGACTACGTTGGAAGAGGATTTATGCCATTCCTGTTTTTCATTAAAGAACTCTGTTTTCTGTTAAAACCGCTTTTGGGTCTTCACTCAAGTACATAACACCGTTGACCACTCCAATATAAATCCCCTTCAGTGTTGATGTAAGTGAAGCTACTATACTGTATATATTGTTAAGATATGACTCTCCCTCCTATAAGCTGTTTAAAGCCTTTACTTTATTGTGACAGCGTTTGAATGTTTGTAGGCGTATGGTGAGGATGCAGTGATCTATGACTTGGTTATACCCTCTTCTGACAGAGGGAGAGGCCATACAAGCCACTGTATTAAGTTCTGTTGGCCCTTTGAGAGGACATGCTGGGCTTTTCAATGGTACCACATGTGTGGGGGTGATCTTGAACTTTATCTTCCTGGTTCTAAAAAAACAATGACTGAAGTCAAAATTAGCACATTTTTGGGAAAGTGTGTATAGTTCTCAATCAGAATTTGTGTGTTTGTTATTCATTGTTTCTAGTAAGTGAATATCTCAGGAATAGTGAGTTGTCAGGACTGTGTAATATTTTTTCACTTAATAAAATAACTAAATAGTAGCTTATCAAGAAATGTCCTCTGTAGTGGACACCCTGATGCTGCATGTTTTTCAGCTACTGTACCCATGAACTGTAATCTTATTTTTGAGGACAATTTTTCACTTACAATAAAAGAACATTTGTTTCATTTTTTTCTTAACAAGTTTTCTTTCACCCAAAACATTTATGGAAAAAAAAACTAATCCTAAAACCTTTTTCTGGTTGAAGGAAAGCACTTTTCATAAAAGTCGCTTTGAACACAAACAAATAGAGTTTTGGCAGTTCATTATTGATGATCTTCCACAGCTTCAGATGTCTTTAGACAGTTCAGAAATGCAATCAGTAAGAGCAGGAGCTTGAGTGGAGCGAGCATCGATGATACAGACAGGCAGGAAGAAACGTTAGATCAGCGAGTAGACAGGTCAGCATCCCTTCATCAGGCACGCCGTCTCCTGCTCTGTAGGTAAGCTTGATCATCCACTGTCAAAGTGTAGCACTCACCTGGGTGATGCTTCGGCGACTGTAAAAGAATCAGGACAACACTCATTCACCCGCTAATCTCAGTAGTCCTACCTAGATGCAAATATTGTGTGTACTGGCCAGCTACTCAATTTGGTTAATTATGCTATTGATAGTTTTTTTTTATTGAGATAGGATAGTTTGTACGTCAGAAGGGCATGCTAAAATGAATAAGGTTGAACACTTGTGTGCTTTTTTAGTATCACAATAAAAGCTTCTCAGACAAACATTTTTTTGCTTTGCTGATAATAAACTCATGGCAAATGTTTTCCTTCATTACATATGTTTAATATTATATGGGCTAAAGTGACTTCATAAAATGGAAAAAGGTATTGTAGGCCTATTGCCTATTGGTGTTTCATTCAGTAATTCACTCTCTTCGGCAGTAGGAGGCAGATCATTCTCAAATGTGCTATACAGTACATTTGGAAAGTAAGAGCCCCTGACTTTTTCCACATTTTGTTACGTTACAGCCTTACTCTAAAATGGATTCAATCGTTTTTTCCCCCTCATCAATCTACGCACAATGCCTAATATTTATTACAAATAAAAACTGAAATATCACATTTACATAAGTATTCAGACCATTTAATAAGTACCATCTTGAAGCACCTTTGGCAGCGATTACAGCCTCAAGTCTTCTTGGGTATGATGCTATAGACTTGACACAGCTGTATTTGGGGAGTTTCTCCCATTCTTTCCTGCAGATCCACTCCTGCAATGACTTGGCTGTGTTCTTAGGGTTGTTGTCCTGTTGGAAGGTGACCCTTCACCCCAGTTTGAGGTCCTGAGCAGGGTTTCACCAAGAGTCTCTCTGTACTTTGCTCCGTTCATCTTTCCCTTGACCCTGATTAGTCTCCCCAATCCCTGCCGCTGTCGCTGAAAAACATCCCCATAGTATGATGCTGGCATTCTGGACAAAGAGTTCAATATTGGTTTCATCAGACCACAGAATGTTGTTTCTCATGGTCTGAGAGTCCTTCAGGTGCGTTTTGGAAAACTAAGCGAGCTGTCATGTGCTTTTTACTAAGGAGTGGCTTCCGTCCGATCACTCTACACTCTACCATAAAGTCCTGATTGGTGGAGTGCTGCAGAGATGTTTGTCCTTCTGGAAGGTTCTCCCATCTCCACAGAGGAACTCTGGAGCATTGTCAGAGTGACCATCGGGTTCTTGGTCACGTCCCTGACCAAGGTCCTTCTCCCCTGATTGCCGAGTTTCGCTGGGCGGCCAGCTCTAGGAAGTGTCTTGGTGGTTCCAAACTTCTTCCATTTAAGAATGATGGAGGCCACTGTGTTCTTGGGAAACTTCAATGCTGCAGACATTTTTTGGTACGATTCCCCAGATCTGTGCCTTGACACAATCCTGTCTCGGAGCTCAACGGACAATTCCTTTGAACTCATGGCTTGTATTTTGCACTGAAATTCACTGTCAACTGTGGGACAATATATAGACAGGCGTGTGCCTTTCCAAATAATGTACAGTCCATTGAATTTACCACAGTTGGACTCCAATCATGTTGTAGAAACATGTCAAGGATGATCAATGGAAACAAGTCTCATGGCAAAGGGTCTGAATACTTCAAAGTATTTTTTTATTGATCTTCTATCTTTCACCCCTTTTTCTTATCAATTTCATAGTTACAGTCTTGTCTCATCACTGCAACTCCCCTACAGTCGAGAGGAGAGGCGAAGGGTTAGAACCATGCGTCCCCCGAAACACGACCCTATCAAGCCGCACTGTTTCTTGAAACACTGCTCGATTAACCCGGAAGCCTGCCGCACCAATGTGTCGGCGGAAACACCGTCCAACTGACAACCTAGGGTCAGCTTGCAGGCGCTCGGCCCACCACAAGGAGTCGCTAGAGCACAATGAAATAAGGAAATCTCGGCCGGCCAAACCCCTAACCCGGACAACGCTAGGTCAATTGTGCGCCGCCTCATGGGTTCCCCGGTCACGGCCGGCTGTGACATAGCCTGGGATCGAAGTTGAGGCTGTAGTGTTGCCTCAGTGCAGTATCATAACCGGCCGTGATTGCGCCGTCCTATGGGACTCCCACAATTGGCCCAGCATCGCCTGGGTTTGGCCGGTGTTGGCCATCATTGTAAATAAGAATTTGTTCTTAACTGACTTGCCTAGTTAAATAAAGGTTAAATAAAAAATAAAAATATTAAAATGTTCAATAGACTACTGTGACACTCGGGGGGCCCTTCAATTTTTTATATGTAATACATTTGCTAAGATTTCTAAAAACCTGTTTTCACTTTGTCATTGTGGGGTATTGTGTGTAGATTGATGAGGATTTATTTATTTAATCAATTTTAGAATAAGGCTGTGACGTAACAAAATGTGGAAAAGGTCAAGGGGTCTGAATACTTTCTGAATGCACTGTAGGATACTGGTAGCCAAATTAAGCGCAATATTTATTCTGAAATTAATTTTGAAATTGAGTTTCAATGTCTTGCCCAGGCTGCACTGCAGCGTGTACTCACAGGCACTATACCAGTACTGGACGGCATGGGAGCATTAACCTGCTTCGTTTCCGTCCTGGGCACCCCTCCCCAGGAACACCATATTGATACCCAGTTCGACAGAGCTCCTCAGCTCACTTAATCCGCCAACCTCAGGCTCCAAATTACTTTGATTAAACACGTGCCACAACACCAGGCAAGAAACCCAGCTGCAGGTAAAAGGGATACAGATAGACACCTGTGACGTCATTTAAAATGTGCAACCGTCTGGTCTTGTGCATGTGTGTGTGTTAAATAAAACCTGTCCAAAGTAGTACTGTAGATCGCAGTACTGTCATTTTAACTTGGACAGAACTTGAACAATTTGAAATAACCTACTGAATTATAACCATTTATAGACGCTTTTCCAGTACACTACACGTCACGTACAGATGTGCACAACTCTTTGCGAAAGCCATCACCATCTGCGCCCCTTCAACATAGCCTAGATTTGAATTTGTATTACTTTTAAACAAAATAACTTTTTGGGGTTCTCATACGCTTACAATTATGTTTTGATTCTTGCTTGAACAGTCGCTAAGATTATATTTGGTTGTTTGTTTGTTGTTCTTTGCAAAATAACTATTTTGGATGCAGCCATTGTTAGCTAGAATGCTACTGCTCATTGATATAGGCTGCAGCAAAAGCTAGCCAAAGAGTGATGTTACTGGTTGAAGTTGAAGTGTTAAGTATAATGCAGTTGATTTGCGATGATGACACAAACATTATAATAAGCAGGACATTCATACTACCCTCCAATTATAATCCAAAAGTAGTGTGAATTGTACACATAAGCAACATGTAATACATTTTTACTTTTAAACTCGGACAAAACAGAGAAACAAAGAGATCTTCTGCTGGATCTGACAATTATTCTTGAAGTTTGTACAGTCGTCTCAAATAAAACTGTGAAGGACCTCGGCATTACTCTGGACCCTGATCTCTCTTTTGAACATATCAAGGCTATTTCAAGGACAGCTTTTTTCCCCCATCTATGTAACATTGTAAAAATCAGAAAAAACCCTAAACGTTCTGTCCAAAAATGATGCAGAAAAGTTCATCCATGCTTTTGTCACTTCTAGATTAGACTACTGCAATGCTCTACTTTCCAGCTACCTGGATAAAGCACTAAATAAACTTTAGTTAGTGCTAAATACGGCTGCTAGAATCCTGACTAGAACCCAAAAATGTGATCATATTACTCCAGTGCTGGCCTCTCTACACTGGCTTCCTGTTAAGGCTAGAGCTAATTCAAGGTTTTACTGCTAACCTTCAAAGCATTACATGGGCTTGTTCCTACCTATCTCTCCGCTTTGGTCCTGCCGTACATACCTACACGTACGCTACGGTCACAAAACGCAGGACTCCTAATTGTTCCTAGAATTTTTAAGCAAACAGCTGGAGGCAGGGCTTTCTCCTATAGAGCTTCGTTTTTATTGAATGGTCTGCCTATCCATGTGAGAGACGCAGACTCGGTCTCAACCTTTAAGTCTTTATTGAAGACTCATCTCTTCAGTAGGTCCTATGATTGAGTGCAGTCTGGCCCAGGGGTGTGAAGGTGAATGGAAAGGCACTGGAGCGACGAACAGCCCTTGCTGTCTCTGCCTGGCCGGTTCCCCTCCCTCCAGTGGGATTCTACCTTTAACCCTATTGTATAGTGGTGCTTTTCCAAGCCGTCACTTGAGTGGGTCGAGTCACTAACGTGATCTTCCAGTCCGGCGCCACCCTCGGGTTCATGCCATGGGGGAGATCTTTGTGGGCTATACTCACCCTTGTCTCAGGGTAGTAAGTTGGTGGTTTGAAGATATCCCTCTAGTGGTGTGGGGGCTGTGCTTTGGCAGTGGGTGGGGTTACATCCTGCCTAGTTGGCCCTGTCCGGGGGTATCGTCAGACGGGGCCACAGTATCTCCCTACCCCTCCTGTCTCAGCCTCCAGTATTTATGCTGCAATAGTTTATGTGTCAGGGGGCTAGGGTCAGTCTATTACATCTGGAGTATTTCTCCTGCCTTATCCGGCGTCCTGTGTGAATTTAAGTATGGTCCCTCTAACTCTCTCTTTCTACCTCTCCTCCCCGAGGACCTGAGCCCTGTGACCATGCCTCAGGACTACCTGGCCTGATGACTCCTTGCTGCCCCCAGTCCACCTGGTTGTGCTGCTGCTCCAGTTTCAACTGTTCTGCCTGTGGCTATGGAACCCTGACCTGTTCACTGGATGTGCTACCTTGTCCCAGACCCGCTGTTTTGCTCCACATGATGCATAAATTATGTCACAGGGTTGAAAGCAGAATCATACAATTAAATGTGTTATGGAGAAGGATATTCAGGTATCGGAATCCAACTGACAGAAAGACTTTGGCAATGTACTGCTGCATTACTACCAACCCCTACTACTACCAAGTTCCTCAGTGTGTGCCTCTGCATTGACCTGGTGTTGTGTTTATCTTGAAATGTGTGCAATGGCTATCAATCATTAATAAGCATACACTCTCACCAGAGCCCTGATGGCTTGGGCCTTAGGGCTGGAGATAGATAAAAGACAGATCTACTCCTGCCTAAAATAGAAAGCACTAGACCAGACCTGCACAATGGAGGTTTACATTTTCCTGTGGTACTGCGGTTTAAACACACAGTAATGGTTTTACCTGCTATACACTTCATTTAATGCATCAGCAGACATTATGCTATCTAATTAAGAACACTTAGTTTGAGTGAGGAAATAGGGTACTCCTTGTTGAAGAGATCTCCTCATATTCTGAGCAGGTTTACCCTAAAGGTTTCCCTAGCCACAGATTTTGGATCATCTTACTCTATGCAAAACTGACATTAGAATAGCTTCTATGAGCAGCTTCATTCTACTCACTATTAATAGGTCACATGACCCCCATCAGCCCATGGCACTGTCACAAATGCTTTTACGCCACACCAGACTAGAAACTCAAAAATAAAGACTTTCAGAATGTTTTTTTTTTGCACGTGAGCACACACTACACATGGTGGGAAAAGCACCCAATTGTCATACTTGAGTAAAAATAAAGATACCTTAATAGAAAATGACTCAAGAAAAAGTGAGTCACCCAGTAAAATACTACTTGAGTAAAAGTACTTGGTTTTAAATATACAGTGCCTTTTTTTTGCACGCCCAATTTTTCAGTTTTTGATTTGTTAAAAAAGTTTGAAATATCCAATAAATGTTGTTCCACTTCATGATTGTGTCCCACTTGTTGTTGATTCTTCACAAAAAAATACAGTTTTATATCTTTATGTTTGAAGCCTGAAATGTGGCAAAAGGTCGCAAAGTTCAAGGGGGCCGAATACTTTCGCAAGGCACTGTACTTAACTATCAAAATGTAATTACTAAAAAATTCTTAAGTATCAAAAGTAAAAATAGTATAAATAATTTCAAATGTAGGGATAGCCAGGGGCACACTCCAACATCCAGACTTCATTTACAAACAAAGCATTTGTGTTTAGTGAGTCCGCCAGATCAGAAGCAGTGGAGATGACCTGGGATGTTCTCTTGATAAGTCAGTGAATTGGACGATTTTCCTGGCCTGCTAAGCATTCAAAATCTAACTAGTACTTTTGGGTGTCAGGGAAAATGTATGGAGTATTCAGTAAATTATTTTCTTTAGATATGTAGTGACGTAAATGTCGTCAAAAATATAAATAGTAAAGTACAGATACCAGAAAAAAGACTTCGCATTCGGAAAGTATTCAAAAACCTTGACTTTTTTCACGTTTTGGTACTTTACAGCTTTATTATAAAATGGATTAAATTAATGTTTTTCTGCATCAATCTAAACACAATACCCCATAATGACAAAAAGAAAACAGGTTTAAATAAATAAGGTATTTGTTTAGAAAAAACAATATTATTTACATAAGTATTCAGACCCTTTGCTATGAGACTCAAAATCGAGCTCAGGAGCATCCTGTTTCCATTGATCATCTTCGAGATGTTTATGTGGTAAATACAAATGATTGGACATGATTTAGAAAGGCACACACCTGTCTATATAAGGTCCCACAGTTGACAGTGAATGTCAGAGCAAAAACCAAACCCCAAGGTCGAAGGAATTGTCCGTAGAGCCCAGAGACATGAGTGTCCAAGGCACAGATCTCGGAAAGGGTACAAAGAAAACATCTGCAGCATTGAAGGTCCTCAAGATCACAGAGGCCTCCATCATTCTTAAATACAAGAAGTCTGGAACCAGCAAGACTCTTCCTAGAGCTGGCCACCCAGCCAAACTGAGCAATTAGGGGAGAAGAGCCTTGGTCAGGGAGGTGACCAAGAACCTGATGGTAACTCTGACAGAGCTCCAGAGTTCCTCTGTGGAGATGGGAGAACCTTCCAGGACAACCATCTCTGCAGCACTCCACCAATCAGGACTTTATGGTAGAGTGGCCAGGCGGAAGTCACTCCTCAGTAAAAGGCACATGACATCCTGCTTGGAGTTTGCCAAAAGGTACATAAAAGACTCCCTGGTCTGATGAAACAAAGATTGAACTCTTTGGCCTGAATGCCAAGCTTCACATCTGGAAGAAACCAGGTACCATCCCTACAGTGAAGCATGTTGGTGGCAGCATCATGCTGTGGGGATGTTTTTCAGTGGCAGGGATTGGGAGACTAGTTAGGATTGAGGGAAAGATGAACCGAGCAAAGTACAGAGAGATCCTTGATGAAAACCTGCTCCAGAGCGCTCAGGACCTCAGAGTGGGGCGAAGGTTCCCCTTCCAACAGGACGACGACCCTAAGCACACAGCCAAGACAATGCAGGTGTGGCTAAGGGACTCGTCTCTCAATGTCCTTGAGTGAACCAGCTAGAGCCAAGACTTGAACCCGATTGAACATCTCTGGAGAGACCTGAAAATAGCTGGTCTCTCCAGAATAGCTCCCCATCCAACCTGACAGAGCTTGAGAGAATCTTCAGAGAAGAATGGGAGAAACTCTAAAAATACAGCTGTGCCAAGCCTATAGCATCATACCCAAGCATACTGTAATCGCTGCCAAAGGTCCTTCAACATAGTACTTACTAAATGGTCTAAATAGTTATGTAACTATGATATCAGTTTATATTTTTAATACATATGCAAAAATGTTTAAAAACCTGTTGTTGCTTTGTCATTATGGGGTATTGTGTACAGATGAGGGAGGAAAACTATTTAATCCATTTTAGAATAAGGCTGTAACATAACAAAATGTGGAAAAAGTCAAGGGGTCTGAAAACTTTCAGAATGCACTGTATGTCCCCCACACTCAACTGGCGGACCTCAGACCGGATCCAGAACGGGGTCAGTAAGACCCCTGGTTCCATATAAACACACATAAGACATGGAAGAATGCATAGAACTGCAGGAAAGTAGCTTTAAAACAGCAAAACAAATCTCTTCCCAATGCAAAATGTGTAGAATTGCGGGAAATTAGCTTTAAAACGGCAACATTTTCTCTCCGATAACAAGATGGGTGTGAACAGTTTGGGGTCGCGAGGGGGGCTTTGTTACTGCACCGATAAAATACATTATCCATCCGGACCTTTGCCACCTAGGACATTTGTGTTACCAGACCTTCTCAAATTGTACTTGAGTACCCCTGGTCTGTCATGGAAAGAACTATGTTTCATATACTCAATGTATTTTCGTAGACCAGTAGATTTACACCTATGGAGATAAGGAACTGAGTTGGCCTGATATCTGCAGTTATCCTACATAGATTTTGTATACACTGCTCAGTCGGGCAGGCCTGGATTTTAACCATTGCTTTAGGGGGTTGGGAAAGAAAATCAATGCAGCCTCAGAGAAGCCACCAAGTTAGCTTGGCCACGAGGAAACTGTCAATAAAGAGTTGCATCCTAAGAGCCTCACATGTAAATGTACTCTGCTACTGCACCAGCAATTTATAATTAATTTCAATGCTGTGAATGTTGTCTGGGAGTCCATGAATTTAAATAACCACTTCTTGAAAAAAATATTGGGGTAAAATATATATTCTCCCCATGAGCATAATTAAGATTGAAGCAGAGAGCAGGGAAATGGTCATGGAGGGATCTAATGACCTTCCTTTGACTAAAGGTGCATCATTGAGTGACATCAGGTTAAGTGACAAATTGAGAGGTTTAGTACCTTGGCAACTTAGATTTTTAAGCACTGCGATTTCATTGTTAACTTAATGGTGTGATATTAATCTGATCAACATTCCTATTGGCACCTCTCTTAATACTCTGGTAGGAAGGACATTCTGTTAAATCTATTGAGAATAGAAGTTAAATGGAAGCTCATGTAAATGGGACAAGGTGTCTCTGTGGACCTGCTTTGATCTCAGCAAATCTATACCATATAAATAACTTTAAAATTAATTATGCATGCAGACTGGGATAGCAGTCCACTAATTCACTAGATTTGACTATCCCCGCTGGCTCTCATTTTGGTCACAATTTACTCCCTTTACACAGATGCTCCACATATCTAGTTTAATTTTAGCAAAAAAAATGGCATTCTTGCTATTAAAAGCTATTATGAATGCAAATAATGAAACACTTGAACAATTATGTATGGGAAAAAAGGCACCACAGTCATTTCATCAGATGACATAGTGTAGAACATTTCAGAGGGTATACTGGATACTCTAAATCAATTGGATAGAGAAAATTCCAAACCCAACATACTTTTTTATTTGGAACAGTCCGATAAAACAGGCAATATGAAGAAATAGTCCATAAAGATAATTTTTAAAAGGCTTTCTTTTTCTTAAAGTCAGGATGCAAAAAAAAGAGAAGAGTAACAATATAATAATGATAATAAGGTCACTGTAATCGAAGGTAGCTCTTGCAGAGTTCATGGTCCCTAATGTCCCCCCAGCCCCCATTCTTCACATGGGGCGCCACCCCCCCTGCCCCGTTAGCTGGCAGTCTCTTAGTGATCAGCAAGTTCTTGGGGAACAGCTGATTGCTGCTACTCTGAAGGATGTTCTCTATCTTGGACTTTTGGCTGGACGGCATGCACACAGACTTCTTGTGGTGCATTCCGCAGTCTCCGGCGTGGAAGACACGGGGCGCCTCGCTCACCATGACCTTCCAGTAGGAGGGCAAACAGGTCACGGTCAGGTGCTGCAAGGACCAATCCCAGTTGTAGTCGTCGTAGGTGCAGAAGGAATCAGTGCATTGGAGGAGCTTCTGGTAGGTCTCCCTGCTCAGAGCCATGCCCATGTTGTGCTCGGTGGACTTCCAGGCTTTCACCTCCACCTTGTTGGATTTGCTAGCGTAGCTGATGTGGCCATAGCTCCCCAGAGACAGGATGTCACAGTCTGGGCAATTCTCCCTCTTCAGGATTGACATCAGCTTGAGGAGGTGGAGGAAGTCCGGGGAGAGGAAGTGGTCCTCCTCTATAAGTAGCACCAAGCCCCGGTGGTCCTTCAGCGCCCGGACCCTGTCCCACACAAAGTGCAGCTTCCACCACCAGTGATGCTTGGTCTGGGAGAACTTGGCCTCGCGGTAGTGGCCGAATGAGTCAGGGTACTCTGCGTTGATGCAACCCAGCTTTAAGGCATCCATTTTGGGAATGTCTCTGGGGCAGTCCCTGGGGTCGTGGCCCGGGAACTCCTGGGGGTACAGCTGGATGCTGAAGGGGAAGAAGATCTGGAGGACCTGGCAGAAGTCAACCGAGGCCACCACTTGGTTGAGCTCGGGGGACCAGAAGTCATGGCTGAAGATGAGCAGGATGCTCTCCACGCCTCGGGCCTTCCTCAGACTCTCCACCAGCAGCCTCAGGTAGTCAGGTCTGTTGTGTACCTGTACCACCACCACCAGATCATCCTTCTTCCTCACTGCTCTGAACCTCTCCTCGTGCCTCACCGTTTGGTCAAAGTTGAGCTGGAACACGATGGCACGGTAGACGAGGGTAGTGTTGTCCACATCCGGTTTCAACGTTTTCTCCTTCTCCAGTTGTTTTTCAGAGTGATTCTCCAGCTGCGTATCGTTGGCAGGTGCTACAGGTGCGATTGGTGGTACGATGGGTATCCGACTGACTGCAGGTGTGGCCTGTGGCTGTACCTGACTACTGCTGCTTCTCCTCGCCCCATCAGCCTCTTTGGGGACCACGACTCCACTGTTCTTCTTCTGCTTCCCACTGGTCCAGAAGGCTAAGCCACACACCACCACCACCAGCGCCAGTATCACCACCTGGACATAAGATACAAATCAAATCAAGTCCCATGCCCGGTTTTGGACTCTATCCTTCCTTCTTTTGGCATTATTTTACAATTGTTGCCAATTGCATTGTTGTTTCTATTTTCTTTTTTGAAGATAAACTTACTCTATGTAACATAGTTCATATGAGCGTACATGAGTTAATATCTTATTCAATTGATCCAGTAGGTCCTGTTTCTTCAGCTGAACTAAATACGTCACAATAAGATTGTCTATGACTGTTTTTTCAAATAATGTGTTTTGTTTGTGCCATTTTAAACATGCCCAGTACAGAAACATGCAGCACATACACATGACTTGGGACTCGTTGTGTATTGTACCTTCCTCTTGTAGATTCGGAATCTCATGATAGGCTGTCACCCCTTGGGCAGGGCGAGGAGTTGATTGTTGAGAAACACAGGTTTTCAAATGGTACTGCTGTGTTTGGCGGCCAGGCAGAGAGGCAGGCAGGCTTGGAAAACAACGGCTTCAAATTGTGTTTGTTGCTAACGCCTGTTGCTGGTTGCTAGAGCTAACTTTTGGAATGTAAACATGGGTTTTTGTCAAATATCAGTGATGCCAGGGGAGAGTTCCATAAGGCATGTTGGTCGCTAAGAGGCTGCAGGGTAGGGGTGTGCATGGAACCCACTGGAAGACAAAGAGAAAATAATGAAAGTAATTGTAGTATTTTTTATTGTGTGTACTAAACCAGCTTCCTTTACTAAATGCAACCCCCACATACATCATGTCAATAATAAAACACATCTGTTTTATTGGAGTACATAGATCTTTTCAGGTGAACAAAACAATGTTTTATGACAAAAGATTAGACAACCATCTGCAAAATGCATCACAGACAACACACTGACAAAAAATATTCCACAAAAGCATTCAGAAAGTATTCAGACCCGTTGACCTTTTCAATATTTTGTTAAGTTACAGCCGCATTCTAAAATTCATTTAAAAAAAATCTCATTATTCTACACACAACACAACATAATGACATTTTTTTGTTGTTGAAATATCACATTTCCATAAGTATTCAGACCCTTTAATCAGTACTTTTTTGAAGCACCTTTGGCAGCGATTACAGCCTCGTGTCTTCTTGGGTATGACGCTACAAGCTTGGCACACCTGTATTTGGGGAGTTTCTCCCATTCTTCTCTGCAGGTCCTCTCATGCTCTGGCAGGTTGGATGGGGAGCGTTGCTGCACAGCAATTTTCAGGTCTCTCCAGAGATGTTCAATCAGGCTCTGGTCCAGGCTCTGGCTGGGCCAATCAAGGACATTCAGAGACCTATCCCGAAGCCACTCTTGCGTTGTCTTGGGTGTGTGCTTAAGGTTTTTGTCCTGTTGGAAGGTAAAACCTTCACACCCAGTCTGTGGTCCTGAGCGCTCTGGAGCAGGTATTCATCAAGGATCTCTCTGTTCTTTGCTCCGTTTATCTTTCCCTCGATACTGACTAGTCTCCCAGACCCTGCCGCTGAAAAATATCCCCATAGCATGATGCTGCCACCATTATGCTTCACCGTGAGGATGGCGCCTGGTTTCCTCCAGACGTGACACTTGGCATTCAGAGAATATTTTTTCTCATGGTCGGATAGTCCTTTAGGTGCCTTTTGGTTAACTCCAAGCGAGGGGTTATGTGCAGCCTCCTTTTACTGAGGAGTGGCTTCCGTCTACCATTAAGGCCTGATTGGCCAGAGAGCTGCAGAGATAGTTGTCTTTGTGGAAGGTTCTCCCATCTCCACAGAGCTATATTAGAGTGACCATCGGGTTCTTGGTTACCTCCCTGAAAAAGGCCCTTAAGGTGTTTTTGTTTTTATACATTTGCAAAAAATTCTAAAAAAACTATTTTCCCTTTGTCATTATGGGGTATTGTGTGCAGATTGAGGAAAAACATTCTGAAATTGATTCAAATAAGGCTGTAATGTAACAACATTTGGAAAAAGTCCAGGGTCTGAATACTTCCCGAATGCACTGTATATCTCAATCTGTAGGATAAATTATTGTCGTTTAGGGATCATACTTTATCTTCACAAAGTATCTGCCAGTCATCATGATTTAACTATAATCTTAATTTAGACATAGGAGCCATCCAATATCATCCCGAGCTCCACTTCAACATTCTATGATTAGTTCTCTATTCTCATTTTCTCAGCATCGTTTCTTTCTGGGTTGCCCTCGCTGATTTGTACTGCCCAGAGGCACTGTCACAATCAATACACAAATCAAGACGCGTTTGCACTGGATCACAGACTACCTTGCCTAAAACAGATCAACGATATTCGTTTTCTTTTACGGTGTACATTACTCGCTTGTCAGGCTCACGTTCACTAGTAAGTCAGCATGACAGGCGTGTAATGTACACCGTAAAAAAACAAACATAATTTCTGTCAACAAACAGTCAACAAGCTGTAGAGCTAAGCTAACCACCACCTATCGTTTCAAAACTAGAACCGTATGTTGGTAAATGTTAATGTAAAAAATCTGTCGTTTAACACCTCCTTCCCATGGCATCCGTTGCGGGATATATGGGTTACCTAACCAAATCTAGTTCATGCAAATGATGCTATCTTCCTTCTAGCTATCGTCTTGGTAGCCAAGAACTGGCGCGCAGGGACATTTACGTCAAACCACCAACCCCATTTCGCTCGAAACTTATGCGGTGTAGGTCTGCATCATGCACAACTACTAGAAAGCTATATTTGGTAGCTTAAACATTGTTTACCAAGTGTTAACGTAGCGAGGTGGCAATATAAATGAGGCTCGTAAAAGCTAACTGGTGCGAGCGTATCATATTTACAAACAAGCACTCCAGTTCCGCCTCAATTCATGACCAAAACAGACTGTCGCAACAAGCTTCAATCGTGGAAGAACTGCGTTTTTATATTTACCTAAAATGGTAGTCGTATTATGCAGCGTTCTCAGACGGAATTAACAGTGCGATGACATGGGATATTCATTCTCCTCCATCACTTCTCTCCTCTCCTGCTCCCAATTTCTGATCAAAATTACAACATTAACCGGCTAGCTAACGCTGGCACAAAATACCAAACCACTGCCTACCTCTGGCTCCCACAATGCATTACTCCGGAGGTGGGGCTCACGAGACATAAAAATGATATTATTGGCTGTGCTTCAATGTTGCATTGAATTGACAGCATCGGGTGGAACTGAACCATTGAACTGTAAGATTATAAACAATGCAACGACATGGAGATCTCTGTAAATACAATATTGCATGTATGTAGTTGGTATGCTATTTCTTAAGAATTTGTTTGAACAATAGATAAACAAAGTCATATTAAAATCAAATCGTAATTGGTCGCATGCGCCAAATACAACAGGTGTAGACTTACCGTGAAGTGCTTGTTAACAAGTCCTTAACCAACAATGCCGTTCAAGAAAGAGCTAATTAATATTTACCAAATAAACTAAAGTAAAAAATAACAAAAAGTAACAGATTAAAATGAGTAACTAGGGATACCGGTACCGAGTCAATGTGCGGGGGTACAGGTTTGTCGAGGTAATTTGTACATGTAGGTAGGGGTAAAGTGGCTATGCATAGATAATAAACAGCGAGTCGCAGCAGTGTAAAAGCAAATGGAGAGGGGGCAATGTAAATAGACCCGGTGGCCGTTTAAGTAATTGTTCAGCAGTCTTATGGCTTGGGGGTAGAAGCTGCTAATGAGCATTTTGGTCCGAAACTTGGGGCTCACGGCAGGGTAGCCTAGTGGTTAGACTAGTAACTGGAAGGTTGTAAGTACAAATCCCCGAGCTGACAAGGTATAAATCTGTCGTTCTGCCCCTGAACAGGCAGTTAACCCACTGTTCCTAGGCCGTCATTGAAAATAAGAATTTGTTCTTAACTGACTTGCCTAGTTAAATAAAGGTAAAATAAAATAAATAAATTTTGCGCTCCGGTACCGCTTGCAGTGCGGTAGCAGAGAGAACAGTCTATGACTTGGGTGACTGAAGTCTTTGAAAATTTGTTGGGCTTTCCTCTGACATCGCCGGGTATATACAGTTGAAGCCGGAAGTTTACATACACCTTAGCCAAATACATTTAAAATCGGTGTTTCACAATTCCAGACATTTAATCCTTGTAAAAATGTTCTGTCTTAGGTCAGTTAGGATCACCGCTTTATTGTGAAATGTCAGAATAATAGTATAGATTTATTTCAGCTTTTATTTCTTTCATCACATGCCCATTGGGTCAGAAGTTTACATACACTCAATTAGTATTTGGTTCCATTGCCTTTAAATTGTTTAACTTGGGTCAAATATTTCAGGTAGCCTTCCACAAACTTCCCACAAAGAGTTGGGTGAATTTTGTCCCATTCCTCCTGACAGAGCTGGTGTAACTGAGTCAGGTTTGTAGGTCTCCTTGCTCGCACACGCTTTTTCAGTTCCTACCACAAATATTCTATAGGATTGAGGTCAGGGCTTTGTGATGGCCACTCCAATACCTTGACGTTGCTGTCCTTAAGCCCCTTTGCCACAACTTTGGAAGTATGCTTGGGGTAATTGTCCATTTACGACCAAACTTTAACTTACTGACTGATGTCTTGATGTTGCTTCAATATATTCACAGAATTTTCATCCTTCATGATGCAATCTATTTTGTGAAGTGCACTAGTCCCTCCTACAGCAAAGCACCCCCACAACATGATGCTGCCATCTCCGTGCTTCACGGTTAGGATGGTGTTCTTCGGGCTTGCAAGCCTCCCCCTTTTCCCTCCAAACATAATGATGGTCATTATGGCCAAACAGTTCTATTTTTGTTTCATCAGACCAGAGGACATTTCTCCAGAAAGTTTGATCTTTGTCCCCATGTGCAGTTACAAACCGTAGTCTAGCTTTTTTTATAGCTGTTTTGGAGCAGTGGCTTCTTCCTTGCTGAGTGGCCTTTCAGGTTATGGCAATATAAGACTCGTTTTACTGTGGATATAGATATTTTTGTACCTGTTTCCTCCAGCATCTTCACAAGGTCCTTTGCTGTTGTTCTGGGATTGATTTACACTTTTCACACCAAAGTACGTTCATCTCTAGGAGACAGAACGTGTCTCCTTCCTGAGCGGCATGATGGCTGCGTGGTCCCATGGTATTTATACTTGCATACTATTGTTTGTACAGATGAACGTGGTACCTTCAGGCATTTGGAAATTGCTCCCAAGGATGAACCAGACTTGTGGACGTGGAGGTCTACAATTATTGTTCTGAGGTCTTGGCTGATTTCCTTTGATTTTCCCATGATGTCAAGCAAAGCGGCATTGAGTTTAAAGGTAGGTCTTGAAATACCTCCACAGGTACACCTCCAATTGACTCAAATTATGTCAATTAGCCTATCAGAAGCTTCTCAAGCCATGAAATCATTTTCTGGAATTTTCCAAGCTGTTTCAGGCACAGTCAACTTAGTGTATGTAAACTTCTGACCTACTGGAATTGTGGTAGAGTGAATTATAAGTGAAATAATCTGTCTGTAAACAATTGTTGGAAAAAATGACTTGTGTCATGCACAAAGTATATGTTCTGACTGACTTGCCAAAACTATAGTTTGTTAACAAGAAATTTGTGGAGTGGTTGAAAAATTAGTTTTAATGATTCCAACCTAAGTGTATGTAAACTTCCGACTTCTACTGTAGGTCCTGGATGGCAGGAAGCTTAGCCTCAGTGATGTACTGGGCCATACGCACTACCCTCGTCTGTGTTCAAAGTTTTTTGGATTTGTTTTTCTTATTAAATGATAACTGCACACCGGCCTCCCGGGTGGCACAGTGGTTAAGAGTGCTGTACTGCAGCGCCAGCTGTGCCACCAGAGACTCTGGGTTTGCGCCCAGGCTCGTCGTAAACGGCCACGACCGGGAGGTCCGTGCTGCGACGCACAATTGGCCGAGCGTTGTCCGGGTTAGGGAGGGCTTGATAATTGCACTGTGAAATGAACTCAATCTGGTTGATTTTCTTATGTACTTTTCTGTTTATTTTTTTATTTTTTTTATTTCACCTTTATTTAACCAGGTAGGCTAGTTGAGAACAAGTTCTCATTTGCAACTGCGACCTGGCCAAGATAAAGCATAGCAGTGTGTACAGACAACACAGAGTTACACATTGAGTAAACAATAAACAAGTCAATAACACAGTAGAAAAAAAGGGTCTATATACATTGTGTGCAAAAGGCATGAGGAGGTAGGCAAATAATTACAATTTTGCAGATTAACACTGGAGTGATAAGTGATCAGATGGTCATGTACAGGTAGAGTTATTGATGTGCAAAAGAGCAGAAAAGTAAATAAATAAAAACAGTATGGAGATGAGGTAGGTAAAATTGGGTGGGCTATTTACCGATAAGACTATGTACAGCTGCAGCGATCGGTTAGCTGCTCAGATATCAGATGTTTGAAGTTGGTGAGGGAGATAAAAGTCTCCAACTTCAGCGATTTCTGCAATTCGTTCCAGTCACAGGCAGCAGAAAACTGGAACAAAAGGCGGCCAAATGAGGTGTTGGCTTTAGGGATGATCAGTGAGATACACCTGCTGGAGCGCGTGCTATGGGTGGGTGTTGCCATCGTGACCAGTGAACTGAGATAAGGCAGAGTTTTACCTAGCATGGACTTGTAGATGACCTGGAACCAGTGGGTCTGGCGACGAATATGTAGCGAGGGCCAGCCGACGAGAGCATACAAGTTGCAGTGGTGGGTGGTATAAGGTGCTTTAGTGACAAAACGGATGGCACTGTGATAAACTGCATCCAGTTTGCTGAGTAGAGTGTTGGAAGCTATTTTGTAGATGACGTCGCCGAAGTCGAGGATCGGTAGGATAGTCAGTTTTACTAGGGTAAGTTTGGCGGCATGAGTGAAGGAGGCTTTATTGCGGAATAGAAAGCCGATTCTGGATTTGATTTTCGATTGGAGATGTTTGATATGAGTCTGGAAGGAGAGTTTACAGTCTAGCCAGACAACTAGGTACTTATAGATGTCCACATATTCAAGGTCGGAACCATCCAGTGTGGTGATACTAGTCAGGGTTAGGGTTGCGGGTGCAGGCAGCGAACGGTTGAAAAGCATACATTTGATTTTACTAGCGTTTAAGAGCAGTTGGAGGCCAAGGAAGGAGTGTTGTATGGCATTGAAGCTTGTTTGGAGGTTAGATAGCACAGTGTCCAAGGACGGGCCGGAAGTACAGTGCCTTGCGAAAGTATTCGCCCCCCTTGAACTTTGCGACCTTTTGCCACATTTCAGGCTTCAAACATAAAGATATAAAACTGTATTTTTTTGTGAAGAATCAACAACAAGTGGGACACAATCATGAAGTGGAACGACATTTATTGTATATTTCAAACTTTTTTAACAAATCAAAAACTGAATAATTGGGCGTGCAAAATTATTCAGCCCCTTTACTTTCAGTGCAGCAAACTCTCTCCAGAAGTTCAGTGAGGATCTCTGAATGATCCAATATTGACCTAAATGACTAATGATGATAAATACAATCCACCTGTGTGTAATCAAGTCTCCGTATAAATGCACCTGCACTGTGATAGTCTCAGAGGTCCGTTAAAAGCACAGAGAGCATCATGAAGAACAAGGAACACACCAGGCAGGTCCGAGATACTGTTGTGAAGAAGTTTGAAGCCGGATTTGGATACAAAAAGATTTCCCAAGCTTTAAACATCCCAAGGAGCACTGTGCAAGCGATAATATTGAAATGGAAGGAGTATCAGACCACTGCAAATCTACAAAGACCTGGCCGTCCCTTAAAACTTTCAGCTCATACAAGGAGAAGACTGATCAGAGATGCAGCCAAGAGGCCCATGATCACTCTGGATGAACTGCAGAGATCTACAGCTGAGGTGGGAGACTCTGTCCATAGGACAACAATCAGTCGTATATTGCACAAATCTGGCCTTTATGGAAGAGTGGCAAGAAGAAAGCCATTTCTTAAAGATATCCATAAAAAGTGTTGTTTATAGTTTGCCACAAGCCACCTGGGAGACACACCAAACATGTGGAAGAAGGTGCTCTGGTCAGATGAAACCAAAATTGAACTTTTTGGCAACAATGCAAAACGTTATGTTTGGCGTAAAAGCAACACAGCTCATCACCCTGAACACACCATCTCCACTGTCAAACATGGTGGTGGCAGCATCATGGTTTGGGCCTGCTTTTCTTCAGCAGGGACAGGAAAGATGGTTAAAATTGATGGGAAGATGGAGGGAGCCAAATACAGGACCATTCTGGAAGAAAACCTGATGGAGTCTGCAAAAGACCTGAGACTGGGACGGAGATTTGTCTTACATCAAGACAATGATCCAAAACATAAAGCAAAATCTACAATGGAATGGTTCAAAAATAAACATATCCAGGTGTTAGAATGGCCAAGTCAAAGTCCAGACCTGAATCCAATTGAGAATCTGTGGAAAGAACTGAAAACTGCTGTTCACAAATGCTCTCCATCCAACCTCACTGAGCTCGAGCTGTTTTGCTCGAGCTCAGTGAGGTTGGAGGAATGGGAAAAAATTTCAGTCTCTCGATGTGCAAAACTGATAGAGACATACCCCAAGCGACTTACAGCTGTAATCGCCACAAAAGGTGGCGCTACAAAGTATTGACTTAAGGGGGCTGAATAATTTTAGCACGCCCAATTTTTCAGTTTTTGATTTGTTAAAAAAGTTTGAAATATCCAATAAATGTCGTTCCACTTCATGATTGTGTCCCACTTGTTGTTGATTCTTCACAAAAAATACAGTTTTATATCTTTATGTTTGAAGCCTGAAATGTGGCAAAAGGTCGCAAAGTTCAAGGGAGCCGAATACTTTCGCAAGGCACTGTATATAGAATGGTGTCGTCTGCGTAGAGGTGGATCAGGGAATCGCCTGCAGCAAGAGCAACATCATTGATATATACAGAGAAAAGAGTCGACCCGAGAATTGAACCCTGTGGCACCCCCATAGAGACTGCCAGAGGACCGGACAGCATGCCCTCCGATTTGACACACTGCACTCTGTCTGCAAAGTAGTTGGTGAACCAGGCAAGGCAGTCATCAGAACAACCAAGGCTACTGAGTCTGCCGATAAGAATGGATTTGAGGCATTTGAGGCTAGTTGTGCGTATGTATTATTGTAAATATTTAACAGCATGCCATTTTAAATGAATGATTGCTGCTTGTACAAATTCCTTGTTGAGCTATTAATCCGAATATTGACGCCAATACAGCTGACTACACTGCCCGCGTGTTGCAAAATAAATTTAGGAATCTATGCCGCCAAGGAGCGTCTGCATTGCAAAGGTCTAAAATAGAAGCCATTCCTATTTCTGACGCAAATTGCACTGCAAGTCCTGCCTCTCCCATCTCCTCATTGGTTTATAGAAGCAGGTACCCACGTGCCATCTCCTCATTGGTTATACCCATGTGGGTGATTGAAAGACAAACTGTTTTGCCGGTTGTCGTGGTAATACTATGAAAGTGTAGATGCCAATCACCATATAAGTTCAAAGATGAAAAAGCCTGGAAGGAGGAGAGATGACTAGGAATGATTTGGTTGACCGTTTTATGTGTGGATTAATTGTCGGAGTAGAGGACCTTGTGCATTTCAGATAAAATAACGACTCAATGTTTATGTCTCAGGACAAATTCACAAGCAACAGCAAGTTAGCTAAATAGGATAAATTAGCGAGCAAGTGCAAGCTAACTAGCTAAATTGCCATACATGTTTAATGCTTTTCGACCTGTCCTTGTTTTGATACTTTAACCTGCATGTCCTGATCAGGGCTGGTGTAGGGGGACAAAATAAATGTATGCACGATGGCGCACGTGTGCAGCTGGTTTGGGTTTCTTGTAACACGGAACAATTGAATAATATAGATTTCTAAATTTATTTTGCAATGCACGTGACGTGAGCGGTGTGGCCAACCTATTGGGGAAATGTAATAAATTCAGCTTCTATTCAAGTCCACAATTGCAGCACCAGGCTCCAGATTGGTTGTTGACGCTGCTGCAGGTTGTTGGCGCCATCTAGAGGTATACTACAAGAATGCATGCAATGCGATGTTCAATTCAATTCAAGGCTTTATTGGCATGGGAAACATGTGTTAACATTGCCAAAGCAAGTGAGGTAGATAATATATAAAGTGAAATAAACAATAAAAATTAACAGTAGACATCACACATACAGAAGTTTCAAAACAATAAAGACATTACAAATGTCATATTATATATATATATATATAATATAGTGTTTTAACAATGTACAAATGGTAAAGGACACAAGATAAAATAAATAAACATAAATATGGGTTGTATTTACAATGGTGCGTGATCGTCACTGGTTGCCCTTTTCTCATGGCAACAGGTCACAAATCTTGCTGCTCTGATGGCACACTGTGGAATTTCACCCAGTAGATATGGGAGTTTTTCAAAATTGGATTTGTTTTCGAATTCTTTGTGGATCTGTGTAATCTGAGGGAAATATGTCTCTCTAATATGGTCATACATTGGGCAGGAGGTTAGGAAGTGCAGCTCAGTTTCCACCTCATTTTGTGGGCAGTGAGCACATAGCCTGTCTTCTCTTGAGAGCCATGTCTGCCTATGGCGGCCTTTCTCAATAGCAAGGCTATGCTCGCTGAGTCTGTACATAGTCAATGCTTTCCTTAATTTTGGGTCAGTCACAGTGGTCAGGTATTCTGCCGCTGTGTACTCTCTGTATAGGGCCAAATAACATTCTAGTTTGCTCTGTTTTTTTTGTTAATTCTTTCCAGTGTGTCAAGTAATTATCTTTTTGTTTTCTCATGATTTGGTTGGGTCTAATTGTGGCTGCTGTCCTGGGGCTCTGTAGGTTGTGTTTGTAAACAGAGCCCCAGGACCAACTTGCTTAGGGGACTCTTCTCCAGGTTCATCTCTCTGTCGGTGATGGCTTTGTTGTGGAAGGTTTGGGAATCGCTTCCTTTTAGGTGGATGTTTCCCGCTATGCATTGTGGGCGGAAGACGCCCGGCAGAATATTTTTATTGGCGCATGCGCACCCGTATTCCTTCCTTTCTGACATCCGAGCAAACGAGACAAGATGGGTCATCAGCAGCTCTATTGGAGTCATCCTAGAAAATTCGGTCAGGGATCCCGATCCTGGTCAGTCATTTTCAATATGTCGTTTAGTATTTTCTTTGGAGTGAATTTTAGAGTCCGTCAGATTTTCACGGACCCAAATTCTTGGTGTACATTTTGAACCACATGAGGGCTTCGCTCGAGCTAATATGGCGGTTGATGTGCAACAACGCTGGTCCTCACATTTTTAGCGCATGTTAACGTTGGCTGTTTGCAGCTTGTAGTACTTTCTAATCAAGTACAGTGACGTGGCTAGGGAGAACGTCTTTTTTTGTTGTTGGCATAAATATACCCCTGAATGTGAATGTTGCAGGTTTATCTGCTGCTAACACTTTCTCTCGCTATGTAACGTCGTTGGCTGGCTAACTTTGAATGAGCTTGAACTTGCCGGGCACTTATTAAATCATTCCCCATTCTTGTCTAATATTTGCATTCTTTGTTTTCCAGCCGGGTATGCTCGAACAGACACGGTTTGATCCGTAAATACGGGCTCAACATGTGCCGCCAGTGCTTCAGGCAGTACGCGAACGACATCGGCTTTGTTAAGGCGAGTATTTGCGTTTTACTCTCTATCCACTGTAAGTCACCGTTGGCTAGTTGTTGACATTGTTTTATATGGTAACGTCAGCGGTAAAGGAATTCCTGCCTCTGAATGCAGAGGACAGGTGGTTTACCAAACATAGCGCAGTTGAGGTGCATTCGTAATGATCCCTTTTCCACATTTACATTACAGCCTTATTCTAAAATTGATACAATTCGCGCCCCCCCCCCCCCCCCCACAATCAGCACATTGTTTGCAAAAAAAACATACATTATTTACTTAAGTATTCAGATCCTTTGCTCTTAGACTCAAAATTGAGCTCCGGTGCATCCTGTTTCCATTGATCAACCTTGAAATGTTCCTACAACATGGTTGGAGTCCATCTGTGGTAAGTTCAATTGATTGGACATGATTTGGAAAGGCACACACCTGTCTATATGGTCCCACAGCAAAAACCTGATTGTCAAGACACAGATCGGGGAAGGGTGCCAAAACATTTCTACAGCATTGAAAGTCCCCAAGAACACAATGGACACCATCATTCTTAAATGTCAGAAGTTGGAACCACCAAGTCTCTTCATGGAGCTGGCAGCCCGGCCAAACTGAGCAATTGGGGGAGACGGGCCTTGGTCAGTGAGGTGACCAAGAACCCAATCCAGAGTTAGTTCCTCTGTGGAGATGGGAGAACCTTCCAGAAGGATAACCTTCTCTGCAGCACTCTGCCAAATCAGTCCTTTGGGGCTGTGGCCAGAAGGAAGCCACATGACAGCACGCTTGGAGTTTACCAAAATGCGTCCAAAGGACTGAGGAACAAGATTCTCTGGTCTGATGAAACCAATATTAAACTCTTTGACCTAAATGTCACATCTGGAAGAAATCAGGCTACGGTGAAGCGTGGTGGCAGCATCATGCTGTGGGGTTGTTTTTCAGTGCCATGGACTGGAAAACCAGTCAGGGTTGCGAGAGAACCTGCTCAGGACCTCGGCCTGGGGGCGACGGTTCACCTTCGAACAGGACAACAACCCTAAGTGTAACAGTATAACTTTAGACCGTCCCCTCGCCCATACCCGAGCACGAACCAGGGACCCACGAAGCATCGTTACTCATCGCTCCACAAACGCTGTGGCCCTTGCAGA
Source organism: Oncorhynchus masou masou (assembly GCF_036934945.1). NCBI lineage: Eukaryota > Metazoa > Chordata > Actinopteri > Salmoniformes > Salmonidae > Oncorhynchus > Oncorhynchus masou. The sequence goes on from NC_088230.1 coordinate 385,116, forward strand.
GCAAGGAGAACTACTATTTCAAGGTCTCAGAACGAGTGACGTCACCGATTGAAACGTTGTTTAGTGCGCACCACCGCTAACTAAGCTAGCCGTTTCACATCCGTTACATAAGCACACAGCCAAGACAACGCAGGAGTGGCTTTGGGACAAGTCTCTGAATATCCTTGAGTGGCCTGGACTTGAACACAATCCAACATCTCTGGAGGGACCCGACAACTGCAGTGCAGCGACTCTCTCCATCCAACCTGACAAAGCTTGAGAAGGTTTGCTGAGAAGAATTGGAGAAACTCCCCAAATACAAGTGTGCCAAGCATGTAGCTTCATACTCGAGGCTGTAAAGCTACAAAGGTGCTTCAACAAAGATCAGATCTGAATACTTATGTAAGGCTAATGTATTGTTTTTTGGGGGATAAAGTTAAGGGGTCTGAATACTTTCCAAATGGATTGTACATCACTAGCTAGTTGGCTAGATAATTTTATTCATAATCAATAGGTTAAGTATGTTCCTAATGATATTCTACAATACCGTTCTGTTGATTAGTTGTAAATCTTTACATGAATCTAACCCTGGAATTGCTTTTTCACAGCTGGACTAAATGCATTGGATGCTGAAGGTTCCCCAGGAGGTCAAACCAACTGGGAACGGGATGATCCAGCAATGAAAATAAATGTTTTCTGTTCTACATATTGGTCTTGTTGTTTGTTGAAGTTTTGCATGATATGCAAACTGATTCCCATACTTTATAGAAACGTTTACTGTCGCCTTGCACAATGTGGTGTTTACTCTCTTGAGAGCAAAATACTGAAGGTTTTTAAGCCTATAACCAGACTGTCAACTGCTATCAAAGTTACATTTTGATATCTTGCTGCTGGTATTGCCAATGTTCTGGTAGTACTTTCAAACATTTCTGAAAACTCAAAAGGGGCTGCTGCAAGTAATCACTTCTAGATTTGTGTACCAGCACTTGTTAAATGATGTCATCTGACAGGTTTAAAACGAATGCGTACGTCTCATTCTGGTTTGGAAAACTGTTTACTGGTTGGTGTGGAAAGTGCAACTGATCCTGGTAGGTAGCAAATGACTACATGATACTCAGGGAAAATCACACCCTCTCGTCCTTGGAGACCCACCCTGTTAAGTTGACAAGTACTGAGACTTTTTCAACGTTAAATGGCCTAAGTGGGCAATCTTCATTTAGCCACTATCTTTGGTGTTGACTACTCACAAAACGAAAAGCATTGGGTAGATCATTTCCACACTTATACCAGTAATTTAGTTTCAAAGGTTAAGGGTACACTGGCATGAAAGCGAATTGGGACATAACCTAGTTATTTCAATGGGATGGATACAGACATTGAATTATCAATACAGATTCACCATGTCGTTCATAGTGAATGTGATAACCATGAATTTTTCTTTTTGTAAAATAACTAGCCTAATCTCAGGATAGAAGCATAGACTATAGAACCTGCGTAAAGGATGTAAACTTGACATTCACTGATATACTTTTGTGCGCTATTACACTGGCTCAGCTGCATTACAAAATGTATACTTCTGAAGCAATTTGATTACATGAGACGAGGCTTATGTTCAACTACATTGTCGTTATCTCTGGTTTGAAGTAGCACTGTATTGTAGGAATGTGACTTTTTGCCCACCAGATGGCAGAGAAGTGCTACAACGTGCTGTACAGAAAGGTAATCGGCACACTAGCCTGTACTGTAGTTACTATTCCACATTCTTCATGACCCATAACACGGCAAAACGTTATCTTCACCTGCATTTAATGAAAGAACTCCAGTCATTTAGAAAAGTGCTGTATTGAAGTTCTCCATTTCCGAGAGGCAGCAGTGGGGTTTCAGGCTACAGTTTGATGAGGAGCTGCTCTTTCTTCTCTGTGACACTAGAACAATGATGAGATTTACATCCTACCTGAAAGAGGTACAAAGGGAGAGAGTGTGTGTAGTAGCAGTAACTTCTCTCCATTTATGGAAGCAGAATAAAGGTACGGCAGTGTGAAGGTGTGCGTTCCAGATTAACATGCATGAGTGCCTACATACTGGTTTATACCATTAAAAATATATGTCAAGGGGGGTTTGTGTGCCTGTGGGTATGTGTGTGAGCGTGTCCCTGCGGTTTGTGTAGGTGTGTGTGTAAGTGCCTGCTTGCATGTGTAGGCCTATACTCCTTGCACACTAGCTAAAGTAGTCTATTTGATTTTGTGAAAACCCACAGATGTGGAGGTGCGCTGGGGACCCTCTCTCTTGTTGCAGCATTTTGACTGCCAGGCACACTGCAGCTCTCCCATCTCGGAGAGTACAGCAAAATAAGTTAATTTAGAATGTTTCTTGGCCCGGTTTGCATGGAAATGTTCCACGGCGTTTACCTGTTTTCGGCTGCTAACACACAGAGGCACTTTTCACTGAGAGGGGCCTCTGTAGGGATGTGAGGGAATGAATGACTGATTGCCGTTCTCATTCAAGCTTTTCCAAAGCTCCATGACTCAGTCTGCATCCACAATATTTGGTGAAGATCAGAATCAATGCCAGAACTGATTTTAAAAAAAAAGAGCACATTAGTAAAAAGCAAAAATGTATAATCAGAATAAATCAAATTTCACTTTAAAAATCATCAACTAACCAAAATACATGTTTATTTTATGGAGGTTAAAAGTGCATACAGACCCGTGGGTAAAAATGCAGAAAACAGTCGAGATTATATTATTAGTGGCCACTTCACTTGCACATGATACTTCTTATTACATATTAATCTGTGCATTACTGTTTCTGCCTGTCAAATGAAGTCTTTCATTTAGTTCTATTTTGAGTGCCTGTAGTCTAGACTCGATAGAGGACAGTATGCCAGTGGCTCGTGGGCTCCATCAAACCTTTTCAGCCATTTTTTGTCCCCCAATGAGAGTTCCTAAGGGAAATGTCTCAAACTAAAGCCCATTTTTCATTCCACCACAGACTCAATCAAGCAATGTCGTATTCAAACATTGTCTTGGATAGGGTTATGCAGCGTGTTCACCGTGTGTAGTCATATTGCATCTCAAGATACCTCTCAACAGCTCTCAGTTGAGTGGGTCTAGTATTGCTGTTCTTGTTGATCATCCCAATGTAACATCTAACTCAGTTGGTCATCCATAGCTTTACTCTACCACTGTATTTATTCTTAACAGAATATGCACATTTCAGGACAGTGTATGCTTCTCCCTCTCTTGCTGCAACCATAATGAGTTGAGTTCTCATTCAAAGGCTGCATGCAATACAGTGCTCCACCTTAGGGGGCAGTGGTGCACCGCAGCTGAAACCAAACAAATCAATACAAGAGGCTTAGAACGTTCAAAGAGCGAGTCGACGGGGGGCCTGCCCAGCTCCCTGGGAAGAGGCTCTCTACCCACTGTTAAGAAGAGATGCAAATGCAGACTGGTAAGAATCAGCCTTGATGCCTTGATAAGGCTGTCAGCTGGGACATAGCTAATTGAATGCTGCGTGCCATTTGAAGTGTGGCGCAGAGGGGTGAGACTGCGGGGAGGGGAGGGGGAGGCAGCCAACACCGAACAAGGAGGAGGGGACGAGTCAAAGGGTGGACATTTATGATGAAATTAATCTATCACTGAGGGTGCGTGTCTTATCTGATGCTACTGTGATGTGTGTGTGCACATTCATATATGTGTGAAGGTGTGTGTGAGAGAATGTGTAATCAAAGCATTATGAGCTTCGGTTACAAATAGATTAGACTAGACAGAAGAAGACACACAGAGAGGGCAAGGACAGTGGAGATGTAGGGCATTATTTTGATATTCACTCTCTTTGCCGTTTATCCAAATATTAACTGTAAACCTGGCCATGCATTCTTCAGTTTGATTTGGAGACAGACAGATTGAAATGCAATTCACAGAGCGAGGAAAGGAGTCAGGGTATTGAGAGTGTCTATAGGAGGGAGCTGGTCAGAGGAATAGGGAGAGAGAGTGAGGGTGTAACAGGGTGACTTGTTCTCTGAATGCGCTACATAACCTTACGCTTAAACCCTCACAAACAGCGGAACTACTCCTAAATTGAAAAGATCAAGAAGGGATATTTAACAATATGCACAGAAATGGTGTCACAGCACATGCTCCCCTTGGAGTCTGATCAACGTCCCCAGGCTGCCCGGGAGCATGTGGTACTCTGCCAGCTCTCGCTGTAGTTTATTTCTGTGTTACTGGCCATGGATGGATAACCATACCATATACCTTAATGGATCAGCCACAGCTGTAAACCAGCTAGAGCTGCTACTGGCCAGATGATGTGTGTGAAACGTGAAGCATATCAATATGCTACATGCTCAGTGTTTAATGTCATGTTTAGTTCCACATTAGACCTATAACCATTTATATACCTCAGTGTCAGTGAATCCCTCTTAGCGATTGGCTTTGATATCTTTAACTTTTTGATTATTTGTATTGTAACCTGAATATCCCCTATCTGGCCTACTACCAGAGCTGTCTTTTACATAGCCTAATAGAAGGTTCTACTACCAATAATCATATAGTGGCAATTCTATATTCCTCTTGTGAATTGCTCTTGACATTGTTTTTGATGTTCGCCTTTTGAATCGCTGTGTCTCGACCTGAATGTAACTTCTGCTGACATTTGAACATTCGTTCGTCCTTTATGAACCTTTGAGACAGCCAGAGAGTGACATTAAAGCTTGAAGATGGTTTACATGTAACTTTTGACATTAAACCTATACTTTCCCAGGGACCAATGTTCCCTCAGCCCCGAGACTGCCACGCATCTCCCCCAGACTGCCGCTCAGAAGAAATATCAGAGATTTTGTTGTAGGCAGAACGCATTGGAGTCGGATTCTATTGCATTGACACACACGACTCAGCCCATACTCTACACAGACCGGTGCGGCATAACCAATCAGAGCTGCAGAGGGCCTATATGCAAATAGACCATTAACATATATGGATCTGTGCTATTTACTTTGAACTGAAATGTGTTTACAGCATGAGTGGTTGTGAGTAGATGCGCTTGTGTTGAGATCAAAGCGAGAGCTGCTTGTAGCCATGTGTGCACATTTTGTTCATAACCTTTGCTAGATAGTGAGTTATTAGCCCAGTTATAGATCATTTGTAGGCAGCGATAGGGGAGCGATTGCTTCCTAAAAGAGCACAAAATGTGTACATTTCTAGACATCTTTGAAAAGCAAGTCAGTTAAAGACCTTTTTTTTGTCTTAAAGATGGTTTACATGTGAATGGGCAGCGTTGTATTTTGAGGCAGGCTTGAATAAGCTAAGTAGCCAATAGGCAGAGGGTAGCGTAATTTGTCTGATTCTCTGTAATAATGGTATGGGAATAATAATGCACTTTATTTAGTGGTTTCTTGCATCAAACAACACAACATTTTCAGTCACCTCCCTGTCTGAGTGGATAAAAGTGAATGTTTTTCCCCCCCAAAGTCTCATGGAATGTAAACCTACATTGAACACCACACATTGGCTGCTACTGTAGGCTGTATGATAGAACAGCTATTTCCATGTTAAAATGTTATGGGATGCATTTTCTCCAAAGTTTTTTTATGGTAGGCCACTCTGGTAGGCCTACATTACGATCAAATAGCCACAGTAGCCTACTTGACCACTGATAAAACTTAAAGTGGGTACAGCCTCAGCGTTCACAGTAAACACTCGCTGGAAGTTGCACAGAAGTTTGCACTCAGCAGACCTGAAATTTGCCTTGTGCCGAAAAAAACCCATTTGAGGGAACATTGCCAGGGACTGTAGTGGTGGGAGTGGGGGCGTGTGTGAGGTTCATAACCATTATGTTTTTGTGTTTTAGCGAGGCTTTACATCTACCAGACACGGGATGACCTGACTCATTGGAATGCCATGACTACTGATGACTCATGATGGCCCGCAAGGTGTTATGCTCACAGAGTATTTCCAGCTTTGAGTGCACAACCGATTCACATGATAATTGCTATGACTGAATTACTACTGGAAATATATTCTACAACGAGATGTCCCACTGGGCACAGACGTTAATTCAATGTCTATTCCACATAGGTTCAACATAATTTAATTGAAAGGATGCTAAAACAACGTTGATTCAACCAGTTTGTGCCCAATGGGTTTAGACATGAACATTTAAGGTTTCTGTTGCCCACACATTTACAGTGTTTAATATCTCTCCGTCTCCATTTTATAGTAATGTCTGTGCCATTCTCCATTCACGTCACAATGCTAGCAGTTCGTGTTAATAAAGGGCTTAACCGGGATTCAAACGACAACAAAACGGCCGCCCCAACACTTTTTTTTGCTTAACAGCTGAGTGACGAGGCTGGAGAAATGTAACCACTCTCAAATTCATGGAGGATTTACCATACATGAGATCCAAATGATAGTTTTAACCATGTTTTGAAGCTATACAGTGTTTGTTATATGGTTTACAAAAAAAATACTGATGGGGTAAGACAGTTGAACCAAACTTGAGATTTTTAACAAGTTATATTCTTCGAGAATCAAAATATATCAATATACATTTCATTAATTTCAAAGTTGAATGTACGAATCACAGGCTGTAGCTCTAACTTCTAATTCAAGGCAGAGAATGAACTGAAGGGCTCCCGAGTGGCGCAGTGGTCTAAGACACTGCATCTCAGTACAAGAGGCGTCACTGCAGTACCTTGTTTGAATCCAGGTTGCATCACATCCGGCTGTGATTGGGAGTCCCATAGGGCAGCGCACAATTGGCCCAGCGTTGTCCAGGTTTGGCCGGGGTAGGCCCTAATTGTAAATAAGAATTGCCTAGTTAAATAAAGGTTCATAAAGTGTTCATTGAAGTCCGGAGACCATTCCTGAGTGAAAGACATAACCTCTCTGCCATCGAGAGTCCGGAGACCATTCCTGAGTGAAAGACATAATCTCTCTGTGAGAGTCCGGAGACCATTCCTGAGTGATTCCTCTCTGCCATTGAGAGTCCGGAGACCATTCCTGAGTGAAAGACATAACCTCTCTGCCATTGAGAGTCCGGAGACCATTCCTGAGTGAAAGACATAACCTCTCTGCCATTGAGAGTCCGGAGACCATTCCTGAGTGAAAGACATAACCTGCCATCTGCCATTGAGAGTCCGGAGACCATTCCTGAGTGAAAGACATAACCTCTCTGCCATTGAGAGTCCGGAGACCATTCCTGAGTGAAAGACATAACCTCTCTGCCATTGAGAGTCCGGAGACCATTCCTGAGTGAAAGACATAACCTCTCTGCCATTGAGAGTCCGGAGACCATTCCTGAGTGAAAGACATAACCTCTCTGCCATTGAGAGTCCGGAGACCATTCCTGGTGAAAGACATTCTGCCATTGAGAGTCCGGAGAAAGACATAACCTCTCTGCCATTGAGAGTCCGGAGACCATTCCTGAGTGAAAGACATAACCTCCTCTCGAGAGTGCCATTCTGAGAAAGACATAACCTCTCTGCCATTGAGAGTCTGGAGACCATTCCTGAGTGAAAGACATAACCTCTCTGCCATTGAGAGTCCGGAGACATAACCTCTCTGCCATTTCCGGAGACCCTGAGTGAAAGACATAACCTCTCTGCCATTGAGAGTCCGGAGACCATTCCTGAGTGAAAGACATAACCTCTCTGCCATTGAGAGTCCTGAGGAGACCATTCCTGAGTGAAAGACATAACCTCTCTGCCATTGAGAGTCCGGAGACCATTCCTGAGTGAAAGACATAACCTCTCTGCCATCGAGAGTCCGGAGACCATTCCTGAGTGAAAGACATAACCTCTCTGCCATTGAGAGTCCGGAGACCATTCCTGAGTGAAAGACATAACCTCTCTGCCATCGAGAGTCCGGAGACCATTCCTGAGTGAAAGACATAACGAGGCGTTCTTCTCTGGTCCAAAATTCAACCTTCAATTTTTAAAAGCAGGAAATTAGTTTAGGGCTGGCTCATAGATGCTGAATGGAAAATAGAAGGACATTCAAAGTCAAGGGATATGAGTAGTACTTTCTCTCTACAGCAGTGATTGAGGGGAGACAATCAGAGTGGTGCTTGACCCTTGACCCACAGCTGAATAATTAGGTGACTTGCGTGGTTACTCACCATCGCTCACATTTTGTATTTGAAATACAGATCAGCCAGCCTCCGTTCGCCATGGAAATGCCATTCCTCTCGTGCACACTCACGGTGACCCGCCATGGCGACCTGTCGCTGCTTGGTGGTGGATGATGTTTTGCGAAGCGGGAACCCAAACTCAAGGACGCCTGGATCAAGAGCTTCTTGAGCTGCTTTCTGAAATAGCTTTGCCTCACTAAAGAGATCCCTTCCTTCCCAGAGCTGTTATTTAAATGGTAGCTGACACGGGCCTCTTGTAAAAACGACGGTCATTGCGGTAGCCTATGAATTTTGATACCCGTCTGGAATCACTTGAAGCTCTTTTACATCGCAGAGCCGGCCCTGTAATTTTCCGCAGCTGGAAGTGCAGCGAGGGGTTAAATGAGTAGGTTAAGTAGAGATATTCACGCCGGCAGCGACGACAGACAGGTTGGAGATTAAGACACGTTGCAGCAGAGCAGAGAGACCTTGTTGTTGTGGTTGTGCTGTGATATGTGGGGCTTCCAGTAAATTTGCTGTGCCTCTGGCATCCACCCACCCACCTTCACTTCCACCTCCACCTCTCCCTGTCAGATCTCTGCAACTCTGCCTGGGATAGAGCGAGAAAAATCCTCTCTCCTCTCCTCTGTTCTCTCTGGGGCTATTGATTTTGTTGTGTTGACCCGCTGGAGGATCCAATACCAGTTAAAATGATGCAGTGTCCACATATTTAAAGGAGGGGAGGACTGGAGGATGTGTTTGAGGACAGTGTTGGTGATGGGAGTAATTGAGAATTATATGGATCACTTAAGAGGCAGGTTCCCATTGATTAGTGCAGGGTATAAACAGATAGACAGATCAATAGAGAGAGGTCAATGGAAATTATAACCATTTTAAAGAGCAGAATGAACGCTGATGAGATGAGCACAGCACTAGGCGAGTTAACACTGATAACACAGACTGGGGTCATTTTGACCCCATAGAGGCATATTTTTTCAACGAGTTAATGCATTCTTAATAAATCTAAATAACTGTTCACTGTTTATGTATCAGTAGAGACTTTAATAAAACATTTTTAAGTCCTTTGGCATAATTTTGACCCCAACCAAAAACACCTAATTCTGGTTATAGCAATTTGATAGATTAGACCTTTATTTGAATCTAGGTCTTTCTGGAGTTCTCCATACCACCAGAGGGTAAAGGGGGAACTGTATCAGTGTTTTTGACCAGATAGACAGATCCCCTGCAGAAATAAAGCACATTATGTTATATTAACTGGTTATAACTAGGTATGACCATCAGTGGTGTAAAGCAATTCAGTAAAAATACTATTTATTTAAAGTACTACTTAAGTAGTTTTCTGGGGTATCTGTACTTTACTTTACTATTTATATTTTTGCCAACTTTTACTTTTACTTCACTACATTCCTAAAGAAAAGAATGTACTTTTTACTCCGTTCATTGTCCCTGACTACCAAAAGTACTCATTACATTTTCAATGCTTAGCAGGACAGGAAAATGGTCCAACTTATGCAATTATCAAGAAAACATCCCCAGGTCATCCCTACTGGCTCTGATCTGGCGGACTCACTAAACACACATGCTTCATTTGTAAATTATGTCTGAGTGTTGGAGATAGCCCCTGGCTATTCGTTAAAAAAAGAGAAGGAAAATAGTGCCGTCTGGTTTGCTTATTAATATAAGGAATTAGAAATTATTTATACTTTTACTTTTGATACTTTAAGTATATTTAAAACCACATGATTTTTTACTTTTAATCAAGTACTATTTTACTGGGTGACATTCACTTTTACTTGAGTCATTTTCTATTAAGGTATCTTTACTTTTACTCAAGTATGACAATACGATACTATTTCCACCACTGACGACCATCTACAACATAAAAATGACCTTATATACAGTTTTATTAATTAATTAATTTTTATTTCACCTTTATTTAACCAGGTAGGCAAGTTGAGAACAAGTTCTCATTTACAATTGCGACCTGGCCAAGATAAAGCAAAGCAGGTCGACACCTACAACAACAGAGTTACACATGGAGTAAAACAAGCATAGTCAATAATACAGTATAAACAAGTCTATATACGATGTGAGCAAATGAGGTGAGATAAGGGAGGTGAAGGCAAAAAAAGGCCATGGTGGCAAAGTAAATACAATATAGCAAGTAAAACACTGGAATGGTAGATTTGCATTGGAAGAATGTGCAAAGTAGAAATAAAAATAATGGGGTGCAAAGGAGCAAAATAAATAAATAAATTAAATACAGTAGGGAAAGAGGTAGTTGTTTGGGCTAAAATATAGGTGGGCTATGTACAGGTGCAGTAATCTGTGAGCTGCTCTGACAGTTGGTGCTTAAAGCTAGTGAGGGAGATAAGTGTATACAGTTGAAGTCGGAAGTTTACATACACCTTAGCCAAATACATTTAAACTCAGTTTTTCACAATTCCTGACATTTAATCCTCGTAAAAAAATGCCCTGTTTTAGGTCAGTTAGGATCCCCACTTTTTTTAAGAATGTGAAATGCCAGAATAGTAGAGAGAATGATTTATTTCAGCTTTTATTTCTTTCATCACATTCCCAGTGGGTCAGAAGTTTACATACACTCAATTAGTATTTGGTTGCATTGCCTTTACATTGTTTAACTTGGTTCAAATGTTTTGGGTAGCCTTCCACGAGCTTCCCACAATAAGTTTGAATTTTGGCCCAATCCTCCTGACAGAGCTGGTGTAACTGAGTCAGGTTTGTAGGCCTCCTTGCTCGCACACGCTTTTTCAGTTCTGCCCTCAAATGTTCTATAGGTTTGAGGTCAGGGTTTGTGATGGCCACTTCAATACCTTGACTTTGTTGTCCTTAAGCCATTTTGCCACAACTTAGGAAGTATGCTTGGGGTCATTGTCCGTTTGGAAGACCCATTTGCGAACAAGCTTTAACTTTCTGACTGATGTCTTGAGATGTGGCTTCAATATATCCACAAAATTTTCCATCCTCGTGATGCCATCTATTTTGTGAAGTGCAGCAAAGCACCCCCACAACATGATGCTGCCACCCCCGTGCTTCATGGTTGAGATGGCGTTCTTCGGCTTGCAAGCCTCCCCCTTTTTCCTCCAAACATCATGGCCAAACAGTTCTATTTTTGTTTCATCAGACCAGAGGACATTTCTCCAACAAGTACGATCTTTGTCCTCATGTGCAGTTTCCAACCGTAGTCTTGTATTTTTTATGCCGGTTTTGGAGCAGTGGCTTCTTCCTTGCTGATCGGCTTTTCAGGTTATGTCAATATATTACTCATTTTACTGTGGATTTAGATACTTTTGTACCTGTTTCCTCCAGCATCTTCACAAGGCCCTTTGCTGTTGTTCTGGGATTGATTTGCACTTCTCACACCAAAGTACGTTCATCTCTAGGAGACAGAACGCGTCTCCTTCCTGAGCGGTGTGACGGCTGCATGGTCCCATGTTGTTTAAACTTGCATACTATTGTTTGTACAGATGAACGTGGTACCTTCAGACATTTCGAAATTGCTCCCAAGGATAAACCAGACTTGTGGAGGTCTACAATTTTGATTCTGAGGTCTTGGCTGATTTCTTTTGATTTTCCCATGATGTCAAGGAAAGAGGCACTGCGTTTGAAGGTAGGCCTTTAAATACATCCACAGGTACACCTCCAATTGACTCAAATGATGTCAATTAGCCTATCAGAAGCTTCTAAAGCCATGACATAATTTCCCAAGCTGTTTAAAGGCACAGTTAACTTAGTTTATGTAAACTTATGACCCACTGGGATTGTAATACAGTGAGTAATACATGAAATAATCTGTCTGCAAACAATTGTTTGAAAAAGTACTTGTGTCATGCACAAAGTAGATGTCCTAACAGACTTGCCAAAACTACAGTTTGTTAACAAGATATTTGTGGAGTGGTTGAAAACGAGTGTTAATGACTCCATCCAGGGTGTATGTAAACCTCCGACTTCAACTGTACATTGAGTATACCAAACATTAGGAATGAATAATATTTTTGTCCATTGTCTCTGTGAATCCCTTTTTGTCAATAAAAGTAAGTATTTTTCAAATTTTGGTCGTTTTTACAAAAAAATATGACAAAATTAGTATTTATTTCAATATTCTAAAAACTAAATGATACTCCAACCTATGTGGATAGTACCTTGGGAAAAAGCTGCACATTTTTAAGGGAATATTTTTTTTGTTTGTTTAAAAGAATATGCAAATTAACTGTAATTTAGCAAAAACAACGGTATATTTTGGGATTTTTTTTCTTTCAGATATTTTTTTGTACATATCTAATGATGTTTTGATGAGAATGTTGATAATTTTTCTATGATTGTTGGATTTCCAATAGTTTATTATTGGGTTCAAAATGACCCCAGTTGGTAATCCATGTATGTAAAACATGTTGGTAGTATGAGGGTTAAGAGCTGTTTTGGATTTGAATAAACACCTCTATTTTGCTCATGATGAATGGGAGACCAAAATGTATATCACAGTGAATGGGCCTGTGTGTCTGGTTAAAGATTATGAGGGAATGGACAGTAATCATTCACTGGAGAACCAGTGACAGGTTAAGTTAAGACTCAAAATACAGTAGAGTTACATGCTTAAAGTAGCGACTTGTAAGACTTGTAAAACATGTATATTACTGAATTGGAGAGCTACTTATGCATTAGGCCAGATCTGTAATTGTGCATTAATAACCAGGCCATGGTCAAAACAGAGATCAAAAGCATTTGGTTCTGGCTCCAGCAGATACCTGCTCACATCATAGAGGTTGTGAGACATATTAGCTAGCTAGTAGCACTAGCTAGCTAATAGCACAGACAAAAGTGGTTAGTTAGTATCCACAAACTAACTGCTAAACTACTAGCTTGCTAGTAGTACTAGCTACCGAGCCAGTGTAGCCAATTTATCAAGGTGACAGCTAAGGCACAAGCAACAATATCCCAATGCAGCAGGGCAGTGATTGGGGACATTGCCCTGTGTAGGGTGCTGTCTTTCGGATGGGACGTTAAACGGGTGTCCTGACTTTCTGTGGTCACTAAAGATCCCATGGCACTTATCATAAGAGTGTCCTGGCTAACTTCACAATCTGGCCCTCATACTATCATGGACACCAAATCATCCCCAGCTTCCAATTGGCTGATTTATTTCCCCTCCTCTCCCCAGTAAGTATTCCTCAGGTAGTTGCTGTAAATGAGAATATGTTCTCAGTCAACTTACCTGGTAAAATAAGGGTTAAATGAAAGTGGTTGCTTGGTTGTAGTGATTTTTGGCATTAACATTGTAGGGAAGCCTAGTGGTTAGAGCGTTGGACTAGTACCCGAAAGGTTGCAAGTTCAAATCCCCGAGTTGACAAGGTACAAATCTGTCGTTCTGCCCCTGAACAGGCAGTTAACCCACTGTTCCTAGGCCGTCATTGAAAGTAAGAATTTGTTCTTAACTGACTTGCCTAGTTAAATAAAGGTAAAAATAAATAAATAATAAAATAAATAAAAAAGACATTCATCCTGAACACATAGCTAGGCTAGCTAGCGCTCCCACTTCATATATACAGTCATTGCTATCCCAACTTCGACCACTATGATACTAACACACAAACTAACACACTTCCTGCACCAGAGTTAGGGTCTGACTGGTATGTGCTTAACACACTGATGCCCTGGAACACGTCGTGGGTTCAGGTTGCATGCGCGTTGCAATTCTCAGACCAGGCGGCGTCAGCGAGCATAATTTGCAGCTGGATGCTTCTAATAAAAAGAGTCAAGTTTGAGCCAACTGACTAATTTCTCCATATTTCTACCTCACCACTTCACCTACTGCACCAACCCAGCCTTGAGCTGTGGAACCCTGTGAGGAGAGGTGGCAAGAAGTCGCCAGGGTGGGAAGACTGAGGATGTGATGGACACTGTAGGGAACAGGCTGGCGTGGCGGTGGTGTTGTGAGCGATAACGTTTTTGCACCACTGTGGACTGGATAGCTGCTATGCTAGCGGTCTTCAGCTAACCGGTCATCAGCTAACCCTTAGCTCGGAAAGCTCTCGCCAGTTCGAACAATGCGACGCTAACCAGAGCATAACGGACCTATTTATTTTTTTAACCCCGGATTCCCACCGCAAACGGAACATCTTTCAGCTGGATCTTCACAACTAGCTATCGAGCTAAACCGCAACACTGGTTGATTACTCCTGGCCAGCGTTTCCACCCACATAGCTTGAAGCCCGGCCAGAGCTCCTGTGCTCATAGCATACTCCTGGGCTACAATACCCGGACCCACGACCGGTCTATCGATGTCACTGCATGAAGAGGAATAAACAGACTCACCTCATCGCGACGTCCACCAAAGGCTAACTCTCTAGCCCTCGCTATCTCCTTGCTTGCTAATTCGGCATGCTAACTGCTAGCTTGTTTAGCCCAGGTCCGCTAACTACTACCTTGTTTACCCCGGCCTGCTAATCTGTTAGCTTGTTAGCACAGGCCTGCTAATCTGTTAGCTTGTTAGCACAGGCCTGCTAACCATCTGCATCGCCACGTCCCAAACACGCAGTGGCCCATATGTACTTTCTATCTCTTCCCGATTTTTTAAAAATTTGTTTATACCTTCCGGAAACCTGCCTCACCCAATGTGATACGGAATCGCTATTATTTTTAATTTTTAGAACACACTCAAGAACCTCCAGAAGCTAACCAGCTAACTAGCTACAAGCTATTTAGTCATTGTTAGTTTTTTTTATCCTGGATAACCCTCGCCAGTCCAGCCCCCCTGCCCCCTGGACTCTGATCACTTGGCTACATAGCTGATGCACGCTGGACTGTCCATTAATCACGGTACTCCATTCTGCTTGTTTGTTTTATCTGTCGGCCCTGTTGCCTAGTCAATGCCATTTTACCTGCTGTTGTTATGCTAGCTGATTAGCTGTTGTCTCACCCACTGTTTTTAGCTAGCTTTCCCAGTTCAACACCTGTGATTACTGTATGACTCGCTGTATGTCTCTTTCAATTGTCAATATGCCTTGTATACTGTTGCTCAGGTTAGTTATCATTGTTTTAGTTCACAATGGAGCCCCTTGTCCCACTCCTCATACCCCTGATACCTCCTTTGTCCCACCTCCCACATATGCGGTGACCTCACCCATTACAACCAGCATGTCCAGAGATAAAACCTCTCTCATCATCACCCAGTGCCTGGGCTTACCTCCGCCGTACTCGCACCCCATCATACCCCTGTCTGCGCATTATGCCCTGAATATATTCTACCATGCCCAGATACCTGCTCCTCTTATTCTCTGTCCCCAACGCTCTAGGCGACCAGTTTTGATAGCCTTTAGCACCCTCATACTACTCCTTCTCTGTTCCGCGGTTGATGTGGAGGTAAACCCAGGCCCTGCATGTCCCCAGGCACCCTCATTTGTTGACTTCTGTGATCGAAAAAGCCTTGGTTTCATGCATGTCAACATCAGAAGCCTTCTCCCTAAGTTTGTTTTACTCACTGCTTTAGCACACTCTGCTAACCCTGATGTCCTTGCCGTGTCTGAATCCTGGCTCAGGAAGGCCACCAAAAATTCTGAGATTTCCATACCCAACTATAACATCTTCCGTCAAGATAGAACTGCCAAAGGGGGAGGAGTTGCAGTCTACTGCAGAGATAGCCTGCAAAGTAATGTCATACTTTCCAGGTCCATACCCAAACAGTCCGAACTACTAATTCTGAAAATTACTCTCTCCAGAAATAAGTCGCTCACTGTTGCCGCCTGCTACCGACCCCCTCAGCTCCCAGCTGTGCCCTGGACACCATTTGTGAATTGATTGCCCCCATCTAGCTTCAGAGTTTGTTCTGTTAGGTGACCTAAACTGGGATATGCTTAACACCCCGGCAGTCCTACAATCTAAGCTAGATGCCCTCAATCTCACACAAATCATCAAGGAACCCACCAGGTACAACCCTAACTCTGTAAGCAAGGGCACCCTCATAGACGTCATCCTGACCAACTGGCCCTCCAAATACACCACCACTGTCTTCAACCAGGATCTCAGCGATCACTGCCTCATTGCCTGTATCCGCTACGGTGCCGCAGTCAAACGACCACCCCTCATCACTGTCAAACGCTCCCTAAAACACTTCTGTGAGCAGGCCTTTCTAATCGACCTGGCCCGGGTACCCTGGAAGGACATTGACCTTATCCCGTCAGTTGAGGATGCCTGGTCATTCTTTAAGAGTAACTTCCTCACCATTTTAGATAAGCATGCTCCGTTCAAAAAATGCAGAACTAAGAACAGATACAGCCCTTGGTTCACTCCAGACCTGACTGCCCTCGACCAGCACAAAAACTGCAATAGCATCGAACAGTCCCCACGATATGCAACTGTTCAGGGAAGTCAGGAACCAATACACGCAGTCAGTCAGGAAAGCTAAGGTCAGCTTCTTCAGGCAGAAGTTTGCATCCTGTAGCTCCAACTCCAAAAAGTTCTGGGACACTGTGAAGTCCATGGAGAACAAGAGCACCTCCTCCCAGCTGCCCACTGCACTGAGGCTAGGGAACACGGTCACCATCGACAAATCCATGATTATTGAAAACTTCAACAAGCATTTCTCAACGGCTGGCCATGCCTTCCGCCTGGCTACTCCAACCTCGGCCAACAGCTCCGGCCCCCCCGCAGCTCCTCGCCCAAGCCTCTCCAGGTTCTTCTTTACCCAAATCCAGATAGCAGATGTTCTGAAAGAGCTGCAAAACCTGGACCCGTATAAATCAGCTGGGCTTGACAATCTGGACCCTCTATTTCTGAAACTATCCGCCGCCATTGTCGCAACCCCTATTACCAGCCTGTTCAACCTCTCTTTCATATCGTCTGAGATCCCCAAGGATTGGAAAGCTGCCGCAGTCATCCCCCTTTTCAAAGGGGGAGACACCCTGGACCCAAACTGTTACAGACCTATATCCATTCTGCCTTGCCTATCTAAGGTCTTCGAAAGCCAAGTCAACAAACAGGTCACTGACCATCTCGAATCCCACCGTACCTTCTCCGCTATGCAATCTGGTTTCCGAGCCGGTCACGGGTGCACCTCAGCTACACTCAAGGTACTAAACGACATCATAACCGCCATTGATAAAAGACAGTACTGTGCAGCCGTCTTCATCGACCTTGACAAGGCTTTCGACTCTGTCAATCACCATATTCTTATCGGCAGACTCAGTAGCCTCGGTTTTTCGGATGACTGCCTTGCCTGGTTCACCAATTACTTTGCAGACAGAGTTCAGTGTGTCAAATCGGAGGGCATGCTGTCCGGTCCTCTGGCAGTCTCTATGGGGGTGCCACAGGGTTCAATTCTCGGGCCGACTCTTTTCTCTGTATATATCAATGATGTTGCTCTTGCTGCGGGCGATTCCCTGATCCACCTCTACGCAGACGACACCATTCTATATACTTCCGGCCCGTCATTGGACACTGTGCTATCTAACCTCCAAACGAGCTTTAATGTCATACAACAATCCTTCCGTGGCCTCCAACTGCTCTTAAACGCTAGTAAAACCAAATGCATGCTTTTCAACCGATCGCTGCCTGCACCCGCATGCCCGACTAGCATCACCACACTGGATGGTTCCGACCTTGAATATGTGGACACCTATAAGTACCTAGGTGTCTGGCTAGACTGCAAACTCTCCTTCCAGACCCATATCAAACATCTCCAATCGAAAATCAAATCAAGAGTCGGCTTTCTATTCCGTAACAAAGCCTCCTTCACTCAAGCTGCCAAGCTTACCCTAGTAAAACTGACTATTCTACCGATCCTCGACTTCGGTGATGTCATCTACAAAATTGCTTCCAACACTCTTCTCAGTAAACTGGATGCAGTTTATCACAGTGCCATCCGTTTTGTCACTAAAGCACCTTATACTACCCACCACTGCGACTTGTATGCTCTAGTCGGCTGGCCCTCGCTACATATTCGTCGCAAGACCCACTGGCTCCAGGTCATCTACAAGGCCATGCTAGGTAAAGCTCCGCCTTATCTCAGTTCACTGGTCACGATGGCAACACCCATCCGTAGCACGCGCTCCAGCAGGTGTATCTCACTGATCATCCCTAAAGCCAACACCTCATTCGGCCGCCTTTCGTTCCAGTACTCTGCTGCCTGTAACTGGTACGAATTGCAAAAATCGCTGAAGTTGGAGACCTTTATCTCCCTCACCAACTTCAAACATCAGCTATCTGAGCAGCTAACCGATCGTTGCAGCTGTACATAATCTATTGGTAAATAACCCACCCATTTTCACCTACCTCATCCCCATACTGTTTTTATTTATTTACTTTTCTGACTCCCATTTTTTTTTTTTTTTTTTTTTTTTGTCTACTGTGTTATTGACTTGTTAATTGTTTACTCCATGTGTAACTCTGTGTTGTCTGTTCACACTGCTATGCTTTATCTTGGCCAGGTCGCAGTTGTAAATGAGAACTTGTTCTCAACTAGCCCACCTGGTTAAATAAAGGTGAAATAAAAAAATAAAAAAAATAAAAAGCTAGCTAGTGTGGACAGACCGGTAGTCTAGGAAAGTGCTTACTGTTCTCTGTCAGGGTCTATCAGCCTCTGTCATGTTGACTCCTGAGGTGTTCTGTCTGCCTGCCTGACTGTCCGCAAGGCTTTCTCATCTTCAACCACTCTCTTCCTTGCTTGTGTCTCTACAACTAAATGGCTGACTGATAACAGGAATCCATCCACTTCTCTGTTTCACTATTTATTTTAAAACAGGCAGGTGGTTTGATTCGAAGAACAGACAACAACTTAACATTTTTTAAGTCCTTTGGCGTAATTTTGACCCAAGTCGAAAACAAACTAATTAAAAAAAACAACAATAAAAAACAACTAATTCCGCCTATAATATTTAAAAGAACATTTAATATGGTCATACCTCCTACCAAATGTATGACCATATTATAGACAATTATTTCCCTCAGATTGCATAGACCTACAACGAATTCAAAAACAAATCCAATTTTGATAAACTCACATATGTCTTGCGTGAAACACCACAATGTCCAATCACAGCAGCAATATTTGTAACCTGTTGCCACAAGAAAAGGGCAACCAGTGAAGAACAAACACCATTGTAAATACAACCCATATTTAATTGTATTTATTTTCCCTTTTGTACTTTAATCATTTGCACATCATTACAACACTGTATATAGACATAATATGACATTTGAAATGCCTCTATTATTTTGGAACTTGTGTGAGTGTAATATTTACTGTTCACTTGTTATTGTTTATTTCACTTATCCATTTCACTTGCCTTGGCAATGTAAACATATGATTCCCATACCAATAAAGCCCCTTGAATCAAACTCAATTGATAGAGAGAGAAAGAGAGAGACAGAGAGAGAGAGAGAGACAGAGAGAGACAGAGAGAGACAGAAAGAAATAGAGAAAGACTGTTACGGCTTTCTTCTACCTCCTTCTCTGACGACCACGATCTCTGGCCTGACCCAATACATGAAGATAACATAATAAATATAGACCAGGGCGTGACAGAACCCCCCCTAAGGTGCGGACTCCCGGACGCACAACAAAAACAATAGGGAGGGTCCGGGTGGGCGTCTGTCCATGGTGGCGGCTCCGGCTCGGGACGTGGAACCCACTCTATGAATGTCTTAGTCCCCCCTCCTCGCGTCCTAGGATTGTCCACCCTTGCCGCCGACCATGGCCTAGTAGTCCTCACCCAGAACCCCACTGGACTGAGGGGCAGCTCGGGACAGAGGGGCAGCTCGGGACAGAGGGAGCCCAGCACTGAGAGGAAGCCCAACACTGAGAGGAAGCCCAGCCAGGTAGTTGAATCCGGCAGATCCTGGCTGGCTGGCAGTTCTGGCAGATCCTGGCTGACTGGCGGATCTGGAAGAGTCTGGTTGACTAGCAGATCTGGAAGAGTCTGGTTGACTAGCAGATCTGGAAGAGTCTGGTTGACTAGCAGATCTGGAAGAGTCTGGTTGACTGGCAGATCTGGAAGAGTCTGGTTGACTGGCAGATCTGGAAGAGTCTGGCTGACTGGCAGATCTGGAAGAGTCTGGTTGACTGGCAGATCTGGAAGAGTCTGGCTGACTGGCAGATCTGGAAGAGTCTGGTTGACTGGCACATCTGGAAGAGTCTGGTTGACTGGCAGATCTGGAAGAGTCTGGTTGACTATCAGATCTGGAAGAGTCTGGTTGACTGGCAGATCTGGAAGAGTCTGGCTGACTGGCAGATCTGGAAGAGTCTGGCTGACTGGCAGATCTGGAAGAGTCTGGTTGACTGGCAGATCTGGAAGAGTCTGGCTGACTGGCAGATCTGGAAGAGTCTGGCTGACTGGCAGATCTGGAAGAGTCTGGCTGACTGGCAGATCTGGAAGAGTCTGGCTGACTGGCAGATCTGGAAGAGTCTGGCTGACTGGCAGATCTGGAAGAGTCTGGCTGACTGGCAGATCTGGAAGAGTCTGGCTGACTGGCGGATCCTGGCAGACTGACGGCTCTGGCTGCTTCATGCTGACTGACGGCTCTGACTGCTCCATGCTGACTGGCGGCTCTGGCTGCTCCATGCAGATTGACAGCTCTGGCGGCTTCTTGCAGACTGACAGCTCTGGCTGCTCCATGCAGACAAACAGCTCTGGCAGCTCCTTGCAGACTGGC
Source organism: Oncorhynchus masou masou (assembly GCF_036934945.1). NCBI lineage: Eukaryota > Metazoa > Chordata > Actinopteri > Salmoniformes > Salmonidae > Oncorhynchus > Oncorhynchus masou. The sequence continues at coordinate 405,897 of NC_088230.1, forward strand.
AGCTCCTTGCAGACTGGCAGCTCCTTGCAGACTGGCAGCTACATGCAGACTGGCAGCTCCATGCAGACTGCCAGCTCTGGCTGCTCCATGCAGACTGGCAGCTCTGGCTGCGCTAAACGGGCAGGAGACTCCGGCAATGCTGTAGAGGCGGAAGGCTCTGGCAGCGCTAAACAGGCGGGAGACTCCAGCAGCGCTGTAGAGGAGGAAGGCTTCGACTGAGCTGAACAGGCGGGAGGCTCCGGCAGCGCAGGAGAGGCGAGGCGCACTGTAGGCCTGATGCGTGGTACTGGCACTGATGGTACTGGGCCGAGGACACGCACAGGAAGCCTGGTGCGGGGAGCTGCCACCGGAGGGCTGGTGTGTGGAGGTGGCACAGGATGGGCTAGACCGTGAAGGCGTACTGGAGATCTTGAGAGCAGTGTTGGCACTGGACGTGCAAGGCTAGGGATGTGCACAGGAGGCCTGGTGCGTGAGGCTGGCACCAACTTCACCAGCCGACTAACACGCACCTCAGGACGATTATGGAGCGCTGACCCAGGTGCCATTAAATCCCTGACACGTTCCGTCGGGCGAATTCCATGCAAAAAGCACCAACACAGCAACTCCCTCATTTCTCTCTCCTCCAATTTCCCCATTAACTCCTTCACAGTCTCTGCTTCGCTCACCCCCAACACCGGTTCTGGTCTCCTCCTTGGCTCCTCACGATAAACAGGGAGAGTGAGCTCAGGTCTGACTCCTGACTCTGCCACACTCTCCCTGAGCCCCCCCCAATAAATTTTTGGGGCTGAATCTCGGGCTTCCATCCGCGTCGCCGCGCTGCCTCCTCATACCAGCGCCTCTCAGCTCTCACCGCCTCCAGTTCTTCTTTGGGGCGGCGATATTCTCCAGGCTGATCCCAGGGTCCTTCTCCGAACAATTTCTCCTCCCAAGTCCAGAAGTCCTGTGATCGCTGTTGCTGCCTTTGTTGCTTCTCCTGTGGCTCCTGCCCGTTGACACGTTGCTTGGTCCGTTTGTGGTGGGTGATTCTGTTACGGCTTTCTTCTACCTCCTTCTCTGACGAAGAGGTGGAATAAGGATCGGACCAAAATGCAACGTGGTTCGTTCGATACATCTTTAATGAAGAAGAACACGAACAATACAAAACAACAAACGTCGAAAACCGAAACAGCCCTGACTGGTGCAACAAACACAGAGACAGGAACAATCACCTACAAACACACAGTGAAACCCAGGCTACCTAAATATGGTTCCCAATCAGAGACAACGATAATCACCTGACTCTGATTGAGAACCGCCTCAGGCAGCCGTAGACTAATCTATACACCCCACACAACCCCAAGACGAAACACACTATAAATAAACCCATGTCACACCCTGGCCTGACCCAATACATGAAGATAACATAATAAATATAGACCAGGGCGTGACAAAGAGAGAGAGAGAGAGAGAGAGAGAGAGAGAGAGAGAGCGAAATAAATAAATAGAGAAAGACAGAGAAATAGAGAGAGAAAGAAAGAAAGAAATAAAGAAAGACAGATAGAAAGAAAGAGAGAGAGTCAGAATGTTGCAGGTTGAAATGTCAGGAGGGGTGAGGAGTTAGTTGAGGTGAACATGTTGGTTTAGACCATTACTACAACCTCTGGGTCTAGAAGAGTCACTCTGACTGGCCCTGCCATGTCACAGGTATTCGGTTCCTTCCGTTCCCACAGGAGATGACAAGTGAGGTCACTAACACCTACCCAACCCCTGACTCTTCTCAGGAACAGGCTATGCTCTGTACCGTTGTGATGTTGTACTGCCGCTGGTCTCCAGGCAACCAGTTCCAGGCAACCCGTCTGACTGTCTGTTTTAATAATCGTACCACGTGGTGGGTTCAGACAGAGCCTGTTGTGAAAGCTATTCTATTTTAGGGAGGTGTGTGTGTGTGTGTGTGTGTGTGTGTGTGTGTGTGTGCACGTGTGTGTGTGTGTGTGTGTGTGTGTGCACGTGTGTGTGTGTGTGTGTGTGTGCACGTGTGTGTGTGTGTGTGTGTGTGTGCGTGCGTGTTTCAGTGAGAGCAAGAGAGAACAATAGCACATAGAGTCACCCACACCCCTCCTAATGGCAGAGCTGCAAGGAGAGAGGCAGACAAAGTGAGGGCATGCCTGGAAATCCAGGACCCCCAATTAACCTGCTATGAAATAGAAACTGACAGATTATATTTTAAAATGTTCTAAAATGATCTACATAGTGCTGCAGGGGACCACCATGCAATAGAATGGTTTTCCTGGCATAATTTGTTTGCTTTTGAAGTTTAAGTTTGTAATAAAAAAAATGTCTACACATTACTCTAATCAGTTACGGGTAATCTGATGAATTTTGTTCAGATGATCGGGCAACAAGAAGAGAGATCACGGCTGGTAACGGTCAATAAAGACATCACACATTCACTGTACGACCAGTACCAAACATTACAGTCCGGGCGAAGCCTCAAACCCCACTCTGCAGAACAAACCGGGCACGCAAGCTCAACAAGCATTATATCCCTTTCATATCCGATCTCCTTACGTATTTGATTGATAGGACCGAATGAGAGACAGGTTCTGGATATAGACACAGAAAGGAAGGGTAGAGACAGTCGGCCGAGCCGGGGCTCCGACGCAGTCGCCAGGGAATATGTGTGTTCAAGAGTCTGAAGCTTAGATTGCTACACCAGACGCCAGCATCAGATTCGTAAACACATATGGACTATAAACCATAACTACAAACTTACAGTATTCATATGTACAAAGTATGTCCTGTGATATACTGTATAACGTCCATAAGTGAAGTGATGTATGCACTGTGTTTTTGATTTTGTGTTTATGTGTATGCCAGGAGCTGCTGTAGGTTGCCAGACAAATTTCACCTAAAGGGACAATAAAGTATTCAATCAATCAATCAGATTAAAGTCACGGGGACGGGGTTGAGGTGTGAGACACATCTAACTGGCTCTCACTTCAAAGAAATGGAAACAATGCAGGCAGAGCCCTAGATAGATACTGCTGCAGTAGTTTATGTGTTGGGAGGCTAGGGTCAGTCTGTTATATCTGAACTATTTTGTCTGTCTTATCAGGTGTCCTGTCCTGTGTGAATTTAAGTATGCTCTCTCTAATTCTCTTTCTTTCTTTCTTTCTTTTTCTTTTCTCTCTCTCTCTCTCTCTCTCTCTCTCTCTCTCTTTCTCTCTCTTTCAGAGGACCATGCCTCAGGACTACCTGGCCTGATGACTCCTTGCTGTCCCCAGTCCACCTGGCCGTGCTGCTGCTCCAGTTTCAACTGTTCTGCCTGCGTCTATGGAACCCTGACCTGTTCACCGGACGTGCTACCTGTCCCAGACCTGCTGTTTTCAACTCTCTAGAGACAGCAGGAGCGGTAGAGATACTCTGAATGATCGGCTATGAAAAGCCAACTGACATTTACTCCTGAGGTGCTGACCTGTTGCACCCTCGACAACCACTGTGATTATTATTATTTGACCCTGCTGGTCATCTATGAACATTTGAACATCTTGCCCATGTTCTGTTAAAATCTCCACCCGGCACAGCCAGAAGAGGACTGGCCACCCCTCAGAGCCTGGTTCCTCTCTAGGTTTATTCCTAGGTTCTGGCCTTTCTAGGGAGTTTTTTCCTAGCCACCGTGCTTCTACACCTGCATTGCTTGCTGTTTGGGGTTTTAGGCTGGGTTTCTGTCACTTTTTGACATCAGCTGATGTAAGAAGGGCTTTATAAATACATTTGATTGGATTGATTGTAGATGCAGTACAGACCTCATGTGATGCTGTTTGAGATTTAGAATTTCAATCGATGCCATATTTTAACCAAAAGTTCCAAGACAGTTATTATCTAGAACCGATGGAGTGTGAATTAGAATGATTGATCGCTTGTCTCATACCATCATGGAGGATTTGGTGAGCTCTGAGAGTCAGTGTCAGGCCCAGATTTAACCTAGTGCTGAATTTAAATGTACTGTCAATGGAAATTCTTCACTGAGAGTGATTTTTTAGTCTAGGATAAGGCATAATCTGGGTCTGGGAAACCGGCTCTGAGTATCTCTCAGTGCAGGTGCCTCAGGGAGAGTAGTACAGTGTTCCAGAAACACATCTAGGTAATAAAATGGAAGCAGTAAAAGAAAGGTACCTCTCTCTGTCAGAGCGAACATCCTGTTTCTTTAGACAAGGTAAATCCAAGGTGTCAAAGAGCCAGAGCTCAATCCTGCTTTCTCTATGGAGAATATTACCAACATCGTCTGTCTGCTCTTGTTTATTCAGATCTAATCAAATAGAAAGACCAAACTTGGGTGGTGCTGCAGTGATTTTATCGCTCTGTGAACACACTCATTTTCACAGAAAAGGGTGCAATATGAAAAATGTACCTTCGCCGAAGACGAGCCAAAAACAGACCTTCCTATTTCATGAATTGAAAGTGACGCCCGCCAAGTACATCAGTCTGACAATGAATGAATGGAGTTCTTTACTCAGGGTTATTCGTCTTTAACACACAGATTGTAAATAGTGGCAAAACAGTCTTTGGGGTTCCAGCAGACTGACAGACCAGGATATGGTTGTCATGGCATCTTACCATGCTTACATGCCTCGGTGTGCGTTCTAGCGAGGTCATCGTAGAGCATACATAGTAAACCCATACCTTACAGAACACAGTATAAGCATAACAAAGAAAATATTCATTGGACACAGAATGGCTTTTTATACTCGTGCTCTTTTCGTAGTACATTTGATACTTGCCACTTAGCAGTCTCATTTGGAATTCCTGATGTGGTGCATGTGTGTTTGTGTGTGTATGCGCACGTGTGTACACTGTATGTGTGTGTACGTGCGTGCGTTTGTACGCGGATGCATTGTGTGTGTGTCCATGAAAGATAGAGGGAGGATGGCAGTGAGTTGAGGTTGCACGAGCGCATAAGTGTGTCTTTGCTCTGCGAGCAAACCTACAAATAGATTCGCTGACATTCCGCTGTCTTTTATTAATTCATGAACGTCAGAGAGGATCACCGTGGTGCAAAATAACGACTTGGATTGCGGAATCTAAAAGTCATGGTCACAGGAGCCATTGAAAAGTCACCAACCGCTGTGCCACTCTTTCTCATGTCTTTCTCCACCTCCTCCCCTCGTCCTCCTCTCCTCCATCAGTCGGTTCATCCTCTTTTCCTCCCCTCCTCCTCCTCTCCTCCATCAGTCGGTTCATCCTCTTTTCCTCCCCTCCTCCTCCTCTCCTCCATCAGTCGGTTCATCCTCTTTTCCTCCCCTCGTCCTCCTCTCCTCCATCAGTCGGTTCATCCTCTTTTCCTCCCCTCGTCCTCCTCTCCTCCATCAGTCGGTTCATCCTCTTTTCCTCCCCTCGTCCTCCTCTCCTCCGTCAGTCGGTTGATCCTCTTTTCCTCCCCTCCTCCTCCTCTCCTCCATCAGTCGGTTCATCCTCTTTTCCTCCCCTCGTCCTCCTCTCCTCCATCAGTCGGTTCATCCTCTTTTCCTCCCCTCGTCCTCCTCTCCTCCATCAGTCGGTTCATCCTCTTTTCCTCCCCTCCTCCTCCTCTCCTCCATCAGTCGGTTCATCCTCTTTTCCTCCCCTCCTCCTCCTCTCCTCCATCAGTCGGTTCATCCTCTTTTCCTCCCCTCGTCCTCCTCTCCTCCGTCAGTCGGTTCATCCTCTTTTCCTCCCCTCCTCCTCCTCTCCTCCATCAGTCAGTTCATCCTCTTTTCCTCCCCTCCTCCTCCTCTCCTCCATCAGTCGGTTCATCCTCTTTTCCTCCCCTCCTCCTCCTCTCCTCCATCAGTCGGTTCATCCTCTTTTCCTCCCCTCCTCCTCCTCTCCTCCATCAGTCGGTTCATCCTCTTTTCCTCCCCTCGTCCTCCTCTCCTCCGTCAGTCGGTTCATCCTCTTTTCCTCCCCTCCTCCTCCTCTCCTCCATCAGTCGGTTCATCCTCTTTTCCTCCCCTCCTCCTCCTCTCCTCCATCAGTCGGTTCATCCTCTTTTCTCCCCTCGTCCTCCTCTCCTGCATCAGTCGGTTCATCCTCTTTTCCTCCCCTCGTCCTCCTCTCCTCCATCAGTCGGTTCATCCTCTTTTCCTCCCCTCCTCCTCCTCTCCTCCATCAGTCGGTTCATCCTCTTTTCCTCCCCTCCTCCTCCTCTCCTCCATCAGTCGGTTCATCCTCTTTTCCTCCCCTCCTCCTCCTCTCCTCCATCAGTCGGTTCATCCTCTTTTCCTCCCCTCCTCCTCCTCTCCTCCATCATTCGGTTCATCCTCTTTTCCTCCCCTCGTCCTCCTCTCCTGCATCAGTCGGTTCATCCTCTTTTCCTCCCCTCGTCCTCCTCTCCTCCGTCAGTCGGTTCATCCTCTTTTCCTCCCCTCGTCCTCCTCTCCTGCATCAGTCGGTTCATCCTCTTTTCCTCCCCTCCTCCTCCTCTCCTCCATCAGTCGGTTCATCCTCTTTTCCTCCCCTCCTCCTCCTCTCCTGCATCAGTCGGTTCATCCTCTTTTCCTCCCCTCCTCCTCCTCTCCTCCATCAGTCGGTTCATCCTCTTTTCCTCCCCTCGTCCTCCTCTCCTCCATCAGTCGGTTCATCCTCTTTTCCTCCCCTCCTCCTCCTCTCCTCCATCAGTCGGTTCATCCTCTTTTCCTCCCCTCGTCCTCCTCTCCTCCATCAGTCGGTTCATCCTCTTTTCCTCCCCTCGTCCTCCTCTCCTCCGTCAGTCGGTTCATCCTCTTTTCCTCCCCTCCTCCTCCTCTCCTCCATCAGTCGGTTCATCCTCTTTTCCTCCCCTCGTCCTCCTCTCCTCCATCAGTCGGTTCATCCTCTTTTCCTCCCCTCCTCCTCCTCTCCTCCATCAGTCGGTTCATCCTCTTTTCCTCCCCTCCTCCTCCTCTCCTCCATCAGTCGGTTCATCCTCTTTTCCTCCCTCGTCCTCCTCTCCTCCATCAGTCGGTTCATCCTCTTTTCCTCCTCCCTCGGTTCATCCTCCTCCCCCTCCTCCTCCATCAGTCGGTTCATCCTCTTTTCCTCCCCTCGTCCTCCTCTCCTCCATCAGTCGGTTCATCCTCTTTTCCTCCCTCGTCCTCCTCTCCTCCATCAGTCGGTTCATCCTCTTTTCCTCCCCTCGTCCTCCTCTCCTCCATCAGTCGGTTTATCCTCTTTTCCTCCCCTCGTCCTCTCTCCTCCTCAGTCGGTTCATCCTCTTTTCCTCCCCTCGTCCTCCTCTCCTCCATCAGTCGGTTCATCCTCTTTTCCTCCCCTCGTCCTCCTCTCCTCCATCAGTCGGTTCATCCTCTTTTCCTCCCCCTCGTCCTCCTCTCCTCCATCAGTCGGTTCATCCTCTTTTTCCTCCCCTCGTCCTCCTCTCCTCCATCAGTCGGTTCATCCTCTTTTCCTCGTCCCTCCTCTCCTCCCTCCTCCTCTCCTCCATCAGTCGGTTCATCCTCTTTTCCTCCCCTCGTCCTCCTCTCCTCCATCAGTCGGTTCATCCTCTTTTCCTCCCCTTTTCCTCTCCTCCATCAGTCTCCTCCTCCTCTCCTCCATCAGTCGGTTCATCCTCTTTTCCTCCCTCCTCCTCCTCTCCTCCATCAGTCGGTTCATCCTCTTTTCCTCCCCTCGTCCTCCTCTCCTCCATCAGTCGGTTCATCCTCTTTTCCTCCCCTCGTCCTCCTCTCCTCCATCAGTCGGTTCATCCTCTTTTCCTCCCCTCGTCCTCCTCTCCTCCATCAGTCGGTTCATCCTCTTTTCCTCCCCTCGTCCTCCTCTCCTCCATCAGTCGGTTCATCCTCTTTTCCTCCCCTCCTCCTCTCCTCCATCAGTCGGTTCATCCTCCTCCTCCCCTCCTCCTCCTCTCCTCCATCAGTCGGTTCATCCTCTTTTCCTCCCCTCCTCCTCCTCTCCTTCAGTCGGTTCCCTCTTTTCCTCCCCTCCTCCTCCTCTCCTCCATCAGTCGGTTCATCCTCTTTTCCTCCCCTCGTCCTCCTCTCCTCCATCAGTCGGTTCATCCTCTTTTCCTCCCCTCGTCCTCCTCTCCTCCATCAGTCGGTTCATCCTCTTTTCCTCCCCTCCTCCTCCTCTCCTCCATCAGTCGGTTCATCCTCTTTTCCTCCCCTCCTCCTCCTCTCCTCCGTCAGTCGGTTTATCCTCTTTTCCTCCCCTCCTCCTCCTCTCCTCCATCAGTCGGTTCATCCTCTTTTCCTCCCCTCGTCCTCCTCTCCTCCGTCAGTCGGTTCATCTTCTTTTCCTCCCCTCGTCCTCCTCTCCTCCATCAGTCGGTTCATCCTCTTTTCCTCCCCTCGTCCTCCTCTCCTCCATCAGTCGGTTTATCCTCTTTTCCTCCCCGCCTCCTCCTCTCCTCCGTCAGTCGGTTTATCCTCTTTCCTCCCCTCCCTCTTTTCCTCCCTCCTCCTCCTCTCCTCCATCAGTCGGTTCATCCTCTTTTCCTCCTCCTCCTCTCCTCCATCAGTCGGTTCATCCTCTTTTCCTCCCCTCCTCCTCCTCTCCTCCATCAGTCGGTTCATCCTCTTTTCCTCCCCTCCTCCTCCTCTCCTCCATCAGTCGGTTCATCCTCTTTTCCTCCCCTCCTCCTCCTCTCCTCCATCAGTCGGTTCATCCTCTTTTCCTCCCCTCCTCCTCCTCTCCTCCATCAGTCGGTTCATCCTCTTTTCCTCCCTCGTCCTCCTCTCCTCCATCAGTCGGTTCATCCTCTTTTCCTCCCCTCGTCCTCCTCTCCTCCATCAGTCGGTTCATCCTCTTTTCCTCCCCTCCTCCTCCTCTCCTCCATCAGTCGGTTCATCCTCTTTTCCTCCTCCTCCTCTCCTCCATCAGTCGGTTCATCCTCTTTTCCTCCCCTCGTCCTCCTCTCCTCCATCAGTCAGTTCATCCTCTTTTCCTCCCCTCCTCCTCCTCTCCTCCATCTATCGGTTCATCCTCTTTTCCTCCCCTCCTCCTCCTCTCCTCCATCAGTCGGTTCATCCTCTTTTCCCCCCCCCTCCTCCTCTCCTCCATCAGTCGGTTCATCCTCTTTTCCTCCCCTCCTCCTCCTCTCCTCCATCAGTCGGTTCATCCTCTTTTCCTCCCCTCGTCCTCCCTCCTCCATCAGTCGGTTCATCCTCTTTTCCTCCCCCCTCCTCCTCTCCTCCATCAGTCGGTTCATCCTCTTTTCCTCCCCCTCCTCCTCTCCTCCATCAGTCGGTTCATCCTCTTTTCCTCCCCTCGTCCTCCTCTCCTCCATCAGTCGGTTCATCCTCTTTTCCTCCCCTCCTCCTCCTCTCCTCCATCAGTCGGTTCATCCTCTTTTCCTCCCCTCCCTCCTCCTCTCCTCCATCAGTCGGTTCATCCTCTTTCCTCCCCTCCTCCTCCTCTCCTCCATCAGTCGGTTCATCCTCTTTTCCTCCCCTCGTCCTCCTCTCCTCCATCAGTCGGTTCATCCTCTTTTCCTCCCCTCCTCCTCCTCTCCTCCATCAGTCGGTTCATCCTCTTTTCCTCCCCCTCCTCCTCCTCTCCTCCATCAGTCGGTTCATCCCTCCTCCTCCTTTCCATCCTCTTTTCCTCCCCTCCTCCTCCTCCTCCATCAGTCGGTTCATCCTCTTTTCCTCCCCTCCTCCTCCTCTCCTCCATCAGTCGGTTCATCCTCTTTTCCTCCCCTCGTCCTCCTCTCCTCCATCAGTCGGTTCAGTCGGTTCATCCTCTTTTCCTCCCCTCCTCCTCCTCTCCTCCATCAGTCGGTTCATCCTCTTTTCCTCCCCTCCTCCTCCTCTCCTCCATCAGTCGGTTCATCCTCTTTTCCTCCCCTCCTCCTCCTCTCTCCTCCATCAGTCGGTTCATCCTCTTTTCCTCCCCTCCTCCCTCCTCCTCCATCAGTCGGTTCATCCTCTTTTCCTCCCCTCCTCCTCCTCTCCTCCATCAGTCGGTTCATCCTCTTTTCCTCCCCTCGTCCTCCTCTCCTCCATCAGTCGGTTCATCCTCTTTTCCTCCCCTCCTCCTCCTCTCCTCCATCAGTCGGTTCATCCTCTTTTCCTCCCCTCGTCCTCCTCTCCTCCATCAGTCGGTTCATCCTTTTCCTTTTCCCTCCCCCTCGGTTCATCCTCCTCTCCTCCTCAGTCGGTTCATCCTCTTTTCCCTCTCTCCTCCGTCAGTCGGTTCATCTTTTCCTCCCCCCTCCTCCTCCTCTCCTCCATCAGTCGGTTCATCCCTCTTTCCTCCCCTCGTCCTCCTCTCCTCCATCAGTCGGTTCATCCTCTTTTCCTCCTCCCCCTCCTCCTCTCCTCCATCAGTCGGTTCATCCTCTTTTCCTCCCCTCCTCCTCCTCTCCTCCATCAGTCGGTTCATCCTCTTTTCCTCCCCCTCCTCCTCTCCTGCATCAGTCTCTTTTCCTCCCCCTCCTCCTCCTCTCCTCCATCAGTCGGTTCATCCTCTTTTCCTCCCCTCGTCCTCCTCTCCTCCATCAGTCGGTTCATCCTCTTTTCCTCCCCTCGTCCTCCTCTCCTCCATCAGTCGGTTCATCCTCTTTTTCCTCCCCTCCTCCTCCTCTCCTCCATCAGTCGGTTCATCCTCTTTTCCTCCCCTCGTCCTCCTCTCCTCCATCAGTCGGTTCATCCTCTTTTCCTCCCCTCGTCCTCCTCTCCTCCATCAGTCGGTTCATCCTCTTTTCCTCCCCTCCTCCTCCTCTCCTCCATCAGTCGGTTTATCCTCCTTTTCTCCCCTTCCTCTCTCCTCCTCAGTCGGTTCATCCTCTTTTCCTCCGTCCTCCTCTCCTCAGTCGGTTCATCCTCTTTTCCTCCCCTCGTCCTCCTCTCCTCCATCAGTCGGTTCATCCTCTTTTCCTCCCCTCGTCTCCTCTCCTCCTCCGTCAGTCGGTTCATCCTCTTTTCCTCCCCTCCTCCTCCTCTCCTCCATCAGTCGGTTCATCCCTTTTCCTCCCCTCGTCCTCCTCTCCTCCATCAGTCGGTTCATCCTCTTTTCCTCCCCTCGTCCTCCTCTCCTCCATCAGTCGGTTCATCCTCTTTTCCTCCCCTCCTCCTCCTCTCCTCCATCAGTCGGTTCATCCTCTTTTCCTCCCCTCGTCCTCCTCTCCTCCATCAGTCGGTTCATCCTCTTTTCCTCCCCTCCTCCTCCTCTCCTCCATCAGTCGGTTCATCCTCTTTTCCTCCCCTCCTCCTCCTCTCCTCCATCAGTCGGTTCATCCTCTTTTCCTCCCCTCCTCCTCCTCTCCTCCATCAGTCGGTTCGTCCTCCTCTCCTCCATCAGTCGGTTCATCCTCTTTTCCTCCCCTCGTCCTCCTCTCCTCCATCAGTCAGTTCATCCTCTTTTCCTCCCCTCCTCCTCTCCTCCATCAGTCGGTTCATCCTCTTTTCCTCCCCTCCTCCTCCTCTCCTCCATCAGTCGGTTCATCCTCTTTTCCTCCCCTCCTCCTCCTCTCCTCCATCAGTCGGTTCATCCTCTTTTCCTCCCCTCGTCCTCCTCTCCTCCATCAGTCGGTTTATCCTCTTTTCCTCCCCTCCTCCTCTCCCCATCAGTCGGTTCATCCTCTTTTCCTCCCTCGTCCTCCTCTCCTCCATCAGTCGGTTCATCCTCTTTTCCTCCCCTCCTCCTCCTCTCCTCCATCAGTCGGTTTATCCTCTTTTCCTCCCCTCGTCCTCCTCTCCTCCGTCAGTCGGTTCATCCTCTTTTCCTCCCCTCGTCCTCCTCTCCTCCATCAGTCGGTTCATCCTCTTTTCCTCCCCTCCTCCTCCTCTCCTCCATCAGTCGGTTCATCCTCTTTTCCTCCCCTCGTCCTCCTCTCCTCCATCAGTCGGTTCATCCTCTTTTCCTCCCCTCGTCCTCCTCTCCTCCATCAGTCGGTTCATCCTCTTTTTCCTCCCCTCGTCCTCCTCTCCTCCATCAGTCGGTTCATCCTCTTTTCCTCCCCTCGTCCTCCTCTCCTCCATCAGTCGGTTCATCCTCTTTTCCTCCCCTCGTCCTCCTCTCCTCCATCAGTCGGTTCATCCTCTTTTCCTCCCCTCCTCCTCCTCTCCTCCGTCAGTCGGTTCATCCTCTTTTCCAACCCTCTCCTGCTGCTCCTGCTGGTCCACACGTTTATCAATACTTCATCAAAGCTGCTAGGAAGAAAGGGGGAAGCGCAAGTCTTCATAGACAACGTGTGTGTGTGTGTGTGCGTGTGTGCGTGTGTGCATGTGTGCGTGTGTGCGCGTGTGTGCGCGTGTGTGCGAGTGTGTGTGTGTGCGTGTGAGTGTGAGAGGTTGAGCATTTACTGTAGGCATTGTGAAAGCTAAAGCATAGATTTGAACTGAAAATTGACGGTAACACATCATCCTATTCAATTGTGTTCTGAAAATATGCACTTGTTGTTCTTGCATTATAAGCGGAGAATGTTATTATTTGTGACCTTGCTGCCAATGCCCTTTTTAATTAGCCCTAAGGAGATAAACAAAGTTGTAGTAAATTGAATGAAATAGAATCCAGTTCTGACTGTTGCCCATGACAACTAGGTCTTTTCACTCTGTCATGAAGGGATGGAGAAGCTGTGGACAGAAACAACAACATCATGTCCACCTCTTACCCACACATACTAACTATTCAATTTAAAAAATGATAATCATATTTAACCTTTATTTAAACTAGGTAAATCAGTTATTAAGAAGAAATTCTTAACGGCCTACTGTCACTACAAGTTAGGTTTTGTCATTGACCTTGTCCAATATCCCCTTCAATCAATCTACTAACATACGTCTTGCATGTCATGTTAGTAGTTAACTGTCACGTCATCATGTCTATGTCAGTGTATACACAGGAAGTGTTGTCATTTCCCCAATAACAGCAATTAAAAAAAATATGAACATCATCATCTCAACTACGTGTCGATGCCTAGACGTCACCCATTTATTAACCACGAAGCCCCTTGTGAATGATTTATAGAGGGTGGTTTTACATTATACATGTAGGGAAACATAGGATTTCATTTATACCTCCACTAATGAGAACATTAATAATGGACCGCTATTGAACCCAAAGGCGTTATTCATAATCAGGATGACAACGTCAACAACATGCTATTCATGATATATGAGCTTTAGGTTGTAATGCACTGACTGTCTGGTTATGGCTGGATATGTAACCAGTGTGTAAGTGTGTTGGAGTGGACCCTCAACCTCATCTTCAGAGAGGTCATAACTTCATTATCCAAGCCCAACTACATCCAGGAGAAAGACAACATTCTCTATACAATCTAAGACGTCATTATTGAGATTCACTTGATACACCCTTCCTTCCCAACCTTATTCGAACTAAGCAGAGAACCCGGTTAAAGTCCTGCAATTGATCATCTATGGGGCATAATTTACACCGAGATAATATGGAGGAGAAAGCTAACTATGACCAAATGGGATTCAGATGGGGTGTGTGCGTGTGTTCGTGTGTGTATGTGTGTGAGACAGGAGGAGGTGAGAGGTTTATCAGACTGTAATCAAGGCTAAATCCATCACCTCTAAGCGGCCCACAGTTTAAATCTTACAATATAATAATACAAAAAAGTACTTTGGCTACAGACACTTTTTTCTCTCCAGTATGTGTGTCCCTTGAGGGGAATCAAGGACCTAGTTTTTATAGGCACCATGATCATATAACCAACACAAGACAGGCAACTTCAGTTCATCTGCACTGACAGTGTGTCTATCAGTACTATTCATTTTAACAGATGCACTTTACTATTTCAAAAGGATTCATCGTTACAACACTGTTTGTGTTATTCAATGAAAATATAAATCATCGGTGAACCGTGACCTTCTCTTTAATGTGTTTCTAGAATATGTCCTCCTGTTTGGCCAGGGAAATGGAAGCAGAGGGCCCACGACTGTTGCTGCAGTAGGCCAAGCGTCATGATTACTTAAGAATTTGACGAGTGCTCATTTTCACCTCAATGATATCTTAAATGGGGTTATGAGAGCATCATCATCACTGTCAATCATTGAGCTTTGTAAAGTAATATAGTTCCAATGGGAACCCACTGTGCTCGGAATAACAAAGCATGGAACATCATTCCCAGAGAGGAAGATGTAACGAAGTGGGTGATGAAAGGAAAAGCATTCCCAGTTTCTAGAAAGAGAGAGGGAGGGAGAGATGGGTAGAGAGATGGCGAGAGAGTGATGAAGAGATGAGAGAGAGAGAGAGAGAAGGAAAGAGGGAAAGAGAGACTGGGGGGAGAGATGGGTAGAGAGATGGTGAGAGAGTGACGAAGAGAGTGAGAGAGAGAGAGAGAGAAGGAAAGAGGGAAAGAGGGAAAGAGAGAGGAAGAAAGAAAGAATATCAAAGAAAGAGAGGGAGAAGGAGAAACACCACATTAGCTACATGCAAAGAAGATTTTCTATTTACATTTTTTATTTGATGTCTGGTCATGAGCAGTCAGTTCAAGGTCAGCGCTGGTTGTAGGTGAGATCATGGATCGGTTGAGCCCTTATTGAGAAGGATATGTTTGGTCAGGTTCGCAAGAGAACAGGGTGATTGGATCATGTTTTGGTTGGTTGGTTTCTGATTGGCTTATCGAGAATTAAGTCTGGTCCCTTACACCTGGGACTTTGTGGGAAATGGCATTCAGTCTTTCACAATCACATCATTCCCCTTAATCTCTCATAATAACACTTATCTAATTCTACTCTGCTTACTGGATAATCTCTGCTTCAGCCTCTCATTGATGTCCATGGATGCTATTTCCAGCTCGTGATTTTGGTCTCCCTCATAGTCTCACAGTCTTGGCACATGGCATGAGCCTGGATAGAATGAGGGATAATCCGGCCTTGGGTGTATGCTCTCCCAGAGCGGTGTATATGCCTCGTGTCTGAGCTATTGTAGCGATTTAGGGAGAATATGTAGGAGAGATGCTCTAACACTACCACCTGACTCATAAAGTTCATGACCTGTCAGCAGAAAGGCTGAACATATGATGTTTTATAGTGACTCCGCTACGGGTGAGTGTCTTGTGTGCCAAGATGTTGCTCCTTTTTGTCTGGTTGTACAAGTTCTCTTTTGCATGCCAGGACAAGTCTGTGTGTAGAGCTGTACGTGTGGCTCGTGTCTAAGCAGTAGATGCATGTCTTTGTAAACGTGCAAGGATGTCGGTGTCTTCTTCTTATCTGAGCTATAGATGTGTCTTTGCACATGATGTGTCTTTGCATGTCTTTGCGCGTGAAAGGGCGGCTTGGAGTGTGTGTTGTTTGTGTGTGTTTGTGTGTAGCTACAGTATGTGTAAGTGTGTGTTGCTATGTGTGTGCCAACCCACTACTTTGCAGTGTGTGTAGCCTGTTAATGAAGTCCACTGCTGAGGAGAAAGGAACCTTGTTTATGCGTGGCGATAAAAAAACACTCAATAACCTACTGGACTTGAATACCTAATTGGTGTTATTATCTGTATTGGGGACAACTTGAAGAAGATAAGTTTCACACTTACAGTGCCTTGCGAAAGTATTCGGCCCCCTTGAACTTTGCGACCTTTTGCCACATTTCAGGCTTCAAACATAAAGATATAAAACTGTATTTTTTTGTGAAGAATCAACAACAAGTGGGACACAATCATGAAGTGGAACAACATTTATTGGATATTTCAAACTATTTTAACAAATCAAAAACTGAAAAATTGGGCGTGCAAGATTATTCAGCCCCCTTAAGTTAATACTTTGTAGCGCCACCTTTTGCTGTGATTACAGCTGTAAGTCGCTTGGGGTATGTCTCTATCAGTTTTGCACATCAAGAGACTGACATTTTTTCCCATTCCTCCTTGCAAAACAGCTCGAGCTCAGTGAGGTTGGATGGAGAGCATTTGTGAACAGCAGTTTTCAGTTCTTTCCACAGATTCTCGATTGGATTCAGGTCTGGACTTTGACTTGGCCATTCTAACACCTGGATATGTTTATTTTTGAACCATTCCATTGTAGATTTTGCTTTATGTTTTGGATCATTGTCTTGTTGGAAGACAAATCTCCATCCCAGTCTAAGGTCTTTTGCAGATTCCATCAGGTTTTCTTCCAGAATGGTCCTGTATTTGGCTCCATCCATCTTCCCATCAATTTTAACCATCTTCCCTGTCCCTGCTGAAGAAAAGCAGGCCCAAACCATGATGCTGCCACCACCATGTTTGACAGTGGGTATGGTGTTTTCAGGGTGATGAGCTGTGTTGCTTTTACGCCAAACATAACGTTTTGCATTGTTGCCAAAAAGTTCAATTTTGGTTTCATCTGACCAGAGCACCTTCTTCCACATGTTTGGTGTGTCTCCCAGGTGGCTTGTGGCAAACTTTAAATGACACTTTTTATGGATATCTTTAAGAAATGGCTTTCTTCTTGCCACTCTTCCATAAAGGCCAGATTTGTGCAATATACGACTGATTGTTGTCCTATGGACAGAGTCTCCCACCTCAGCTGTAGATCTCTGCAGTTCATCCAGAGTGATCATGGGCCTCTTGGCTGCATCTCTGATCAGTCTTCTCCTTGTATGAGCTGAAAGTTTAGAGGGACGGCCAGGTCTTGGTAGATTTGCAGTGGTCTGATACTCCTTCCATTTCAATATTATCGCTTGCACAGTGCTCCTTGGGATGTTTAAAGCTTGGGAAATCTTTTTGTATCCAAATCCGGCTTTAAACTTCTTCACAACAGTATCTCGGACCTGCCTGGTGTGTTCCTTGTTCTTCATGATGCTCTCTGCGCTTTTACCAGACCTCTGAGACTATCACAGTGCAGGTGCATTTATACGGAGACTTGATTACACACAGGTGGATTGTATTTATCATCATTAGTCATTTAGGTCAACATTGGATCATTCAGAGATCCTCACTGAACGTCTGGAGAGAGTTTGCTGCACTGAAAGTAAAGGGGCTGAATAATTTTGCTCGCCCAATTTTTCAGTTTTTGATTTGTTAAAAAAGTTTGAAATATCCAATAAATGTCGTTCCACTTCATGATTGTGTCCCACTTGTTGTTGATTCTTCACAAAAAGATACAGTTTTATATCTTTATGTTTGAATCCTGAAATGTGGCAAAAGGTCGCAAAGTTCAAGGGGGCCGAATACTTTCGCAAGGCACTGTATAAACTGGGCTTGGGATTGATAGCTGACACTTCCTTTGTCAACTTTATGACAAGGGTCCCTTGATCACACAATGCTCCTCCATAAAAGATCAAAGTAGAGGTAAGATATAGTCATGCTTTTTAATTTAGGTAGGTGTTCTCCATCTAGAGCATTGACTTACAGCTCCAGCATAAGGTCAGCATATCTGGGCCTCATGGGATTCAAATCCACTAACATTATGTTGCAAATACCATGCTCTAATCAATGAACTGAGCCCTTGGATCCACTAACCAGCTCTAGTCTAACATGCCTTCAAGATGCATGGCTAAGTATGAAAAGCCAGTCTAAATTGGACCCACTTATCAATCCAGAGCTGAATCCAGTGACATCATCATCGAATGCGGCGGATATGACAGTACCATGGCGTGTCTAAGCTAGCATTAGCTAGCTGCTTTGTCGAGGGTTTAAGCAAAATGTCACTTCAACGTCTTACAATGGAGCCTGATTGCAGTTGCCTCTCAGAGAGAAATCGAACCAAATGGAGCTCTGAGGGGGATATGATAGTCGTGTAGTTTCCATAACACAGCCCTACCACTGGGATGAGACAATACAGCCAAGTAAGTACACTGCTCTGTCGTCATACAATGGATTTCATAGCTAGCCAGGGTGTAGTACAGTATAACACAGTATGTCCAGCTTTATGGCTACTTCTGTTGTAAATGTGATACATGAGCATCCGAATGTCTATAATGCCCTTCCTGGTTGCTGAGACTAAGGGCCACATTCAATCAATACTGTCTATACTGGCTTCCCTGGGGAAGACAAAGTATATATGATTTTTGGACTGCAATAATGTGTTTAGTCATAAGATCGATGAAACAGTTTTAAGTGTCTGAGCCAAACACAAATATGCTTTCTTGGAGCAGAAGAACACCCAAACAAGCATAGAGCTAGGAAAATAAAACCCCATTGTAAAAAAGGATATATATATATATAACTGATTGTGAAATGGTTTTATAAGAGTGATGTTTAAAGAAAGAGAATACAGGAACCAGTTCGACAACATGTATCCATCCATCAACATAGATGAACTTTAAATGCACCTCATATCTTCATAACGAGCGCAGCACTTATTAGGTGCGACATTGTGTGTTCCAATCCCATTTCTACTACATCTTCATGTCTAAAGACGGAAACAGCTAGCCTATTTCATTTTAATGTCTTCATTCATATGCAGGCCTTTAAAAGGAGCGACTCAGCAGTGCTGCGAGGACCCAGGGACAACAGCCGTATGGAGGTAGTAAATTGGTCTAGATGCTTGTGTGTGTGTGTGTGTGTGTGTGAGCGAGCGAGCGAGCTAACGTCTATGGTTGCTTCTATTCGTCATAACCAGGACAGCAACATCACAGGAAGGATAAATTAAGGAGGGGCTGAGAATTTGCTTTCATTTTGATCGTTTACCTCATTTGACTCAGAGTGGATGGAAGCTTGATGTTCAAGGCTACAAGCACCATCTCTTACATCTCCAAGTAGAGGAACAGGAGAGCATATTTTCTCCATTACCTTACATTGGTCCTATGCATTTTGCATGTGATTACCTGGCCCCTAAGAATGTACCATCAGAGCCCATTACATCAAAGTGAGCATGCAGGGTAACGAGAGTATGGCAGTACATTCTTCCATAAAGTCATTCTACAGCAGATTTCCCTGCCTCACAATGACCTCGAATTATGAGAAGGTCTGTGTGTGTGTGTCTGTGTCTGTGTTTGTGTGTGTGTGTGTGTCTGTGTTTGTGTGTCTGCCAGTACCTCATCTCCAGAATAAATATGAAGTATTAAATCAGGGTGCCTGCTGTTCTTACAGCACCAATACAGGAACCCCTACTGGCCCCTGAGGCACGGGTCCTCATTTAAAACAGGTGTTCTGTCTGCTGCCTGCCTTAAAAAGCTCTATGCTTTAAAATAAACTGGGATGGTGGGACAGAGACGGTGTGGATAGTCATCAGAGGCAAGAGAAGACATTTGAGATGGGATGCAGTATGCTGATGATCAGGGGCGGACTGGGACCGAAAATCGGCCCAGGTATTTCTAACACCGGACCATTTTTTCCCCTCTAGATCACACCACTCCATTTTATTCCTTGAACACCCGAATATTAGCCTGATTATGATAATTTTACGTTAAAATGTTAGACTGGCCCACTACTCTAAAAATGGACCAGTCCATCTGGCATTTCCCCGAGAATGCCAGATGGCCACTCCGCCCCTACTGATGATGACCATGGTGAAGTGACCTGACCAGTAACTATCCAGTGTACTATCCTGGTTAAATAAATTACATTTAATAAATGAAATGGGCAACCTGGTTGGCCCTAGTTGATTTGCTCTTTTGTGTGTATGTGTGTCTGAGCTTCTCTCTTATCTTCAGGGTAATCCATCCAGGACAGCGCTACCTGGTCCAACCTAGCCCTACCCAGCCCTATCCATTGTGTTAATGTCCCTGAGATGCCACCCTGGCTGGTTAAGCAACAATGCTAAGCCTCCATTTGCCTCCTCTCTCTCGCCGGTCGTTGGCTCGTCTCACCTCCCTCCCTCATAAATAAACTAATTAATTTGGTCTTGGCAGCGCCGGTGAAAAGAAGTAAACTGTCTTTACTGCTTCCTCACACAAAGCCTTTACTGGGAGGGAGGAGGGCATAAACTCACAAGCACAAATTAGTACACACACACACACACACACACTAATACAAATCATCAGGTCTCTCCTGCCTGTCTATCTGTGTTTAGAGGCTTGCTGTTTGGTAAATAGAGACAATGAGGAGCTGCAAATGGAGAGGGAGATATCTTCACAATGGACTGACAGATAGGAGATGTACCACTGCCACCAGCAGCAGCACAGTCACCACCTCAGTACTATGGGGTTTGAATATATTGTATGTTATTAATGAGTTTCTAAATGCTTTTTGAAAGATGTGGACATTTTATCAAACAACTTTGAGGTCTTTAGAGAAATGTCTGAAAATCACACAGTAATCTACTGTAAAAAGAAAAAGGTTCTTGGAGTATCTTTTAGGGGTTCTTCAAATTGAAACTGTGGGGGAACCCCTACAAGTTCTTCAAAGAACCCCTTTTAATGGATCCCCGAAGAACCTTTTGAAGAACCCTTTGGGGTTAATTGTTGAACTACTGCCCCTCCCCTATTATTATTGTTATACTGGATACTGGATATAACAATAACACAATATTTGACTTCTCAGTGTTTATTATGATTTTAGTGGCAAAGCAGAATAAACAATTCTAAATATAAGATAAACTCCCAGCAGAGCCCCAAGTCCAATGGGTTTATCTTCTGGCGTGTTGATGTTAATGTGTTGATGTTCTCCATATCCATAGACAGAATGATTTTACAGTACATATTGATCAAACAGGTTTCCTCTTATATTCATCAGAGGTATAGGGAGGGTGAAGCCTGTGAATCCAAAATATAGTAATTTTCAGATGTTTAAACAAAACACGCACATGAAAGTATTCATACCTTGGTTTTTGTGGTGAATCTGAATGAAAAAAACTGTTTTGATTATGATTTCAAACACATACCTTGTCCATAATGTAGAGGCCTGTGGCATTTTCATTGACGAGGTAAGGGAGCAGGATGGTACATGTGATATGCATACATACCAATACCAATTGACATACCTTTGTATGTCTACTTGTCTGTATACCTGCAGACAGACACAAAAGAGAGCCGTTCAGTCATCTGCACCCATTACAGCTAGCCTTCAGCATATTCTTATAGCCTAAATATTCTTACCACTTTGTTGATTGATATCCATTGAATTGTGGTCATTTTATGTTTTAGAAAGATTTTCACAAATATGAAAAGCTAGATGGTATCGTCATAAAACAATATCAATTTAGATAATATAAGGGACAACCCTTACCTTAAATTGAGGAGCTCTTTACATTGTTCAGTTAAGTGCCTGCACCTGGTGTCCTTTCATATACAAATGAAAATGTTTCAGTCCTGCAAGAACCCCCATCAACTGAGGAGATCCCCGGTGAACCCCACCTCCTATGGGGTTCTAGGAAGAACCTTTTGCGGGAAACGTTCAGTGCCAAGAACCTTAAGGTTCTTCCAAGAACTTTGAGGATCTTAGAAGAGACCCTTGTTGAACTCCTAATTTTTTTGTGTACTACGTGTATGATGTAGATAGAATTTGCATATCTATTACTTCTTTTTAAAAACACTTTCTATAGACTAACTCAAGTAAACCCCAAGTAAAATGACAGACCTCAATTCAAAAGTCTAGTTCAAGCAAAAACCCTTGACAGAAACCATGCACAATAATGCTAAATATTTTCTTGGGGAGCATGGAGGAGGAGAGAAAGAGCAGGAAAAGTAATCTATTTGAATACAGCTGTCTGTTTGTTATTGGCATCTTTCCCCCCACATTCCCTCCTTCAGTTTCATAGTGGAGACGCACGGCAGAAGAGTATGTGTCAGCACAATAATGAAAATAATAAAAAATCCCCGGCCAAACCGATAGAAAAATGCAAGACTTGAGGGTTAGGAATATTTATTCACTTTAATGATCAAGCCCTCTGTTGACTTTTTGGAAAATCCAATATTCAGCCCGCAAGCCAGCGAGAATCTTTCTTATCGCAACTCAATTTCAGAATGATCTCAGGGAGAATAAACATTTATAACCTGCACACAGAAAGACAGACCCACGATCACACACACCTACGCAGACGAGCACTCACGCACACACAAACCAGCCGTCACCTGTGTCATTGGTCACCTCCAAGCTCATATTCCCAATGTCACACTCTGTTGGCCCTCACAAGGCCATGGGAGAGCCAGATTAGTTGGGGAGAGATATGAAACAAAGCGTGGTTTACCATTCTCATAGGGTATCAGTGTCTGGCAGGACAGACAGTCAGTCAGTCTGTGATGCTGCACTAATACCGTGTAATCCTCCTTTCTGTTGGAGGGATACTTGGGGAGACTGCTGCTGTGTTTAGGGAACAGCAGTGTGAGAGAGAGAGAGGTGGAGGGATAGAAAGTATTTTTCTAAACATTCGGAACAGAGTAGCCATCAAGAGTTGATTTAAGTTCCTTTAGGTGAGAAGAGGTCCGTTCCAGGCTCAGCAGGTAAACAGTAGTTTGTGTGGATCTCTCTCTCTCTCTCTCTCTCTCTCTCTCTCTCTCTCTCTCCGTCTGTGTGCATGTGTTTGTGCGTGTGCTTGTGTGGGTGCATGTGGGACTGTGTGTGCAATCTTGTTCGCTTGTGTGTGTGTGTCCTGTGGCTCTGTGCGTGATTGTGGTGTTGGGTTAATGCACAACACAGCAGTGCCTAACATGAGCCAGCTTACTCCACCTTATGTGGTTAACAGAGCAGAGAAACCGTTATGTCTCTGCATCAGAATCTGGGCTTGGGCTGGACTAGCAGTTAGAAGAGGCATAGCAAGTTGAGTTTATAGCTAGAATGAAAATGAAAACAAAGACAGACAGACAGACAGACAGACAGACAGACAGACAGACATTGTGTCCCTGTCCAGAAACAACCACTTTTCTCCAAGGCATTGCTTGCAGATCTTAAAAACGGGATAGATATGAAGAGCAAAATGGTAGTGCCCTCTGATACGTTGGGTTTCACCTTATTATTTGTAGTTCAAATCTACACAAGTGCAAAGGGCGTAGAGGATGGCTGGGGAATGATTTTGGATTGGAGAGAGTACACCGGACGTGCAGAAGACATCAGGAAGAGACAGTAGGCTGTAGACCTGAGGAGGGCAGTGTGGAGTCAGAGAGAGACAGAATATTACCAGAGACTGAAAAGGAGACAACACCTTGTGTGTACGCAAATCGATATGCAATCATGACTCGTGGATTCCTCCTAAAGTTGACTTGTTAATAAGGAGCTCTCCATTATCACTGTGATTCTATGCGATACCTTTCATATTCAATGGGTAAGCTGAGAGTGAATGAATATGGTTGCTTTGCAAGCAGAAGACACCGCACAACAAAGTGGAGAGTAGGAGAAGACTAGGAGAAGACCAAAAGAGGAGGCTGGTTCAGATGGAATTAAACCACCACAGACATGTCTTCCCTGGCACGTGTGTGTGTGTGTGTGTGTGTGTGTGTGTGTGTGTGTGTGTGTGTGTGTGTGTGTGTGTGTGTGTGTGTGTGTGTGTGTGTGTGTGTGTGTGTGTGTGTGTGTGTGTGTGTGTGTGAGAGAGAGATCATCCTGGGTCAGGGAGACAGCTAAATTAGGAAAGGATGGAAAATAAAATAACTCTCTCTTTCTCTTTTCATGGAAGGACACTGTCAATGACAACATGGGTGTATTACAGGACACTGTCAAAGCCACCGTGGGTGTATTACAGGACACTGTGAAAGCCACCGTGGGTGTATTAAAGGACACTGTCAAAGCTACCATGGGTGTATTACAGGACACTGTCAAAGCTACCATGGGTGTATTACAGGACACTGTCAAAGCCACCGTGGGTGTATTACAGGACACTGTCAAAGCCACCGTGGGTGTATTACAGGACACTGTCAAAGCCACCGTGGGTGTATTACAGGACACTGTCAAAGCCACCGTGGGTGTATTACAGGACACTGTCAAAGCCTCCGTGGGTGTATTACAGGACACTGTCAAAACCACCGTGGGTGTATTACAGGACACTGTCAAAGCCACCGTGGGTGTATTACAGGACACTGTCAAAGCCACCGTGGGTGTATTACAGGACACTGTCAAAGGTGGGTGTATTACAGGACACTGTCAAAGCCACCGTGGGTGTATTACAGGACACTGTCAAAGCAACCGTGGGTGTATTACAGGACACTGTCAAAGCCACCGTGGGTGTATTACAGGACACTGTCAAAGCCACCGTGGGTGTATTACAGGACACTGTCAAAGCCACCGTGGGTGTATTACAGGACACTGTCAAAGCCACCGTGGGTGTATTACAGGACACTGTCAAAGCCACCATGGGTGTATTACAGGACACTGTCAAAGCCACCGTGGGTGTATTACAGGACACTGTCAAAGCCACCGTGGGTGTATTACAGGACACTGTCAAAGGTGTATTACAGGACACTGTCAAAGCCACCGTGGGTGTATTACAGGACACTGTCAAAGCCTCCGTGGGTGTATTACAGGACACTGTCAAAGCCACCGTGGGTGTATTACAGGACACTGTCAAAGCCACCGTGGGTGTATTACAGGACACTGTCAAAGCCACCGTGGGTGTATTACAGGACACTGTCAAAGCCACCGTGGGTGTATTACAGGACACTGTCAAAGCCACCGTGGGTGTATTACAGGACACTGTCAAAGCCACCGTGGGTGTATTACAGGACACTGTCAAAGCCACCGTGGGTGTATTACAGGACACTGTCAAAGCCACCGTGGGTGTATTACAGGACACTGTCAAAGCCACCGTGGGTGTATTACAGGACACTGTCAAAGGACACTGTCAAAGCCACCGTGGGTGTATTACAGGACACTGTCAAAGCCACCGTGGGTGTATTACAGGACACTGTCAAAGCCACCGTGGGTGTATTACAGGACACTGTCAAAGCCACCGTGGGTGTATTACAGGACACTGTCAAAGCCACCGTGGGTGTATTACAGGACACTGTCAAAGCCACTGTCAAAGTGGGTGTATTACAGGACACTGTCAAAGCCACCGTGGGTGTATTTTCAGGACACTGTCAAAGCCACCGTGGGTGTATTACAGGACACTGTCAAAGCCACCGTGGGTGTATTACAGGACACTGTCAAAGCCACCGTGGGTGTATTACAGGACACTGTGGGTGTATTACAGGACACTGTCAAAGCCACCGTGGGTGTATTACTGGACACTGTCAAAGCCACCATGGGTGTATTACAGGACACTGTCAAAGCCACCGTGGGTGTATTACAGGACACTGTCAAAGCAACCGTGGGTGTATTACAGGACACTGTCAAAGCCACCGTGGGTGTATTACAGGACACTGTCAAAGCCACCGTGGGTGTATTACAGGACACTGTCAAAGCCACCGTGGGTGTATTACAGGACCAAAGCCACCGTGGGTGTATTACAGGACACTGTCAAAGCCACCGTGGGTGTATTACAGGACACTGTCAAAGCCACCGTGGGTGTATTACAGGACACTGTCAAAGCCACCGTGGGTGTATTACAGGACACTGTCAAAGCCACCGTGGGTGTATTACAGGACACTGTCAAAGCCACCGTGGGTGTATTACAGGACACTGTCAAAGCCACCGTGGGTGTATTACAGGACACAAAGGACACTGTCAAAACCACCGTGGGTGTATTACAGGACACTGTCAAAGCCACCGTTACAGGACACTGTCAAAGACACCGTGGGTGTATTACAGGACACTGTCAAAACCACCGTGGGTGTATTACAGGACACTGTCAAAGCCACCGTGGGTGTATTTTCAGGACACTGTCAAAGCCACCGTGGGTGTATTACAGGACACTGTCAAAGCCACCGTGGGTGTATTACAGGACACTGTCAAAGCGTGGGTGTACAGGACCACCGTGGGTGTATTACAGGACACTGTCAAAGCCACCGTGGGTGTATTTCAGGACACTGTCAAAGCCACCGTGGGTGTATTACAGGACACTGTCAAACAGGACACTGTCAAAGCCACCGTGGGTGTATTACAGGACACTGTCAAAGCCACCGTGGGTGTATTACAGGACACTGTCAAAGCCACCGTGGGTGTATTACAGGACACTGTCAAAGCCACCGTGGGTGGGACACTGTATTACAGGACACTGTCAAAGCCACCGTGGGTGTATTACAGGACACTGTCAAAGCCACCGTGGGTGTATTACAGGACACTGTCAAAGCCACCGTGGGTGTATTACAGGACACTGTCAAAGCCACCGTGGGTGTATTACAGGACACTGTCAAAGCCACCGTGGGTGTATTACAGGACACTGTGGGTGTATTACAGGACACTGTCAAAGCCACCGTGGGTGTATTACAGGACACTGTCAAAGCCACCGTGGGTGTATTACAGGACACTGTCAAAAGGGTGTATTACAGGACACTGTCAAAGCCACCGTGGGTGTATTACAGGACACTGTCAAAGCCACCGTGGGTGTATTACAGGACACTGTCAAAGCCACCGTGGGTGTATTACAGGACACTGTCAAAGCCACCGTGGGTGTATTACAGGACACTGTCAAAGCCACCGTGGGTGTATTACAGGACACTGTCAAAGCCACCGTGGGTGTATTACAGGACACTGTCAAAGCCACCGTGGGTGTATTACAGGACACTGTCGTGGGTGTAAAGGACACTGTCAAAGCCACCGTGGGTGTATTTTCAGGACACTGTCAAAGACACCGTGGGTGTATTACAGGACACTGTCAAACAGGACACTGTCAAAGCCACCGTGGGTGTATTACAGGACACTGTCAAAGCCACCGTGGGTGTATTACAGGACACTGTCAAAGCCACCGTGGGTGTATTACAGGACACTGTCAAAGCCACCGTGGGTGTATTACAGACACTGTCAAAGACACGTGGGTGTCAGGACACTGTCCACCGTGGGTGTATTACAGGACACTGTCAAAGCCAGGACACTGTCAAAGACACTGTCAAAGCCACCATGGGTGTATTACAGGACACTGTCAAAGCCACCGTGGGTGTATTACAGGACACTGTCAAAGCCACCGTGGGTGTATTACAGGACACTGTCAAAGCCACCGTGGGTGTATTACAGGACACTGTCAAAGCCACCGTGGGTGTACAGGACATGGGTGTATTACAGGACACTGTCAAAGCCACCGTGGGTGTATTACAGGACACTGTCAAAGCCACCGTGGGTGTATTACAGGACACTGTCAAAGCCACCGTGGGTGTATTACAGGACACTGTCAAAGCCACCGTGGGTGTATTACAGGACACTGTCAAAGCCACCGTGGGTGTATTACAGGACACTGTCAAAGTCCGTGGGTGTAACAGACACTGTCAAAGCCCGTGGGTGTATTACAGGACACTGTCAAAGCCACGTGGGTGTATTACAGGACACTGTCAAAGCCACCGTGGGTGTATTACAGGACACTGTCAAAACCGTGGGTGTATTACAGGACACTGTCAAAGCCACCGTGGGTGTATTACAGGACACTGTCAAAGCCACCGTGGGTGTATTACAGGACAGGACACTGTCAAAGCCACCGTGGGTGTATTACAGGACACTGTCAAAGCCACCGTGGGTGTATTACAGGACACTGTCAAAGCCACCGTGGGTGTATTACAGGACACTGTCAAAGCCACCGTGGGAGAATAACAGGACACTGTCAAAGCCACCGTGGGTGTACAGGACACTGTCAAAGCCACCGTGGGTGTATTACAGGACACTGTCAAAGCCATCGTGGGTGTATTACAGGACACTGTCAAACCGTGGGTGTATTTCAGGACACTGTCAAAGCCACCGTGGGTGTATTACAGGACACTGTCAAAGCCACCGTGGGTGTATTACAGGACACTGTCAAAGCTACCGTGGGTGTATTACAGGACACTGTCAAAGCCACCGTGGGTGTATTACAGGACACTGTCAAAGCCACCGTGGGTGTATTACAGGACACTGTCAAAGCCACCGTGGGTGTATTACAGGACACTGTCAAAGCCACAGTGGGTGTATTACAGGACACTGTCAAAGCCACTGTGGGTGTATTACAGGACACTGACAAAGCCACCGTGGGTGTATTACAGACACTGTCAAAGCCTCCGTGGGTGTATTACAGGACACTGTCAAAGCCACCTGGGTGTATTACAGGACATAAGCCACGTGGGTGTATTACAGGACACTGTCAAAGCCACCTGTATTACAGGACATTCAAAGCCACCAGGGTGTATTACAGGACACTGGCCATTGTATTACAGGACAAGCAAAGACGTGGGTGTATTACAGGACACTGTCAAAGCTACCGTGGGTGTATTACAGGGATGTCAAAGTGGGTGTATTTAAATACAGGACACTGTCAAAGCCTTGGGTGTATTACAGGACAAACAGGACACTGTCAAAATGGGTGTATTACAGGACACTGTCAAAGCCACCGTGGGTGTATTACAGGACACTGTCAAAGCCACCGTGGGTGTATTACAGGACACTGTCAAAGCCACCGTGGGTGTATTACAGGACACTGTCAAAGCCACCGTGGGTGTATTACAGGACACTGTCAGTGGTGTCAAAGCCACCGTGGGTGTATTACAGGACACTGTCAAAGCCACGTGGGTGTACAGGACACTGTCAAAGCCACCGTGGGTGTATTACAGGACACTGTCAAAGCTACCGTGGGTGTATTACAGGACACTGTCAAAGCCACCGTGGGTGTATTACAGGACACTGTCAAAGCCACTTTGGGTGTATTACAGGACACTGTCAAAGCTACCGTGGGTGTATTACAGGACACTGTCAAAGCTACCGTGGGTGTATTACAGGGCAATGACAACATTTCTATTCACGGCAGTGCCACTGTCGCTGAAGAAGCCTAACTTTATATAACACATATCTCTGTGTTCATTGTCTTTTCCCAGGGTTCTCTATTGTAATAGGAGACAGCAAAGACTAAAGCATAGCTAAAGGGGTGGATGGTGGGTGTTTTAAATCCCAGCCTTAGAATAAAATAATAATTTGTTATTTGCAGTTCCTACGACAAGTCTTTTAAACATCAGTGGTGATTGTTTTTCTTCATACTTGGCCCTGTACCAGTGTCTTCAGAGATTGCACTCTCCCCACATTAGATGGACTCTGAGTGTGTGTGTGTGTGTGTGTGTGTGTGTGTGTGTGTGTGTGTGTGTGTGTAATCCCTACATTAGATGGACTCTGAGTGAGTGTGTGTGTGTGTGTGTGTAATCCCTACATTAGATGGACTCTGTGTGTGTGTGTGTGTGTGTGTGTGTGTATGTGTGTGTGTGTGTAATCCCCACATTAGACTGTCTCTCAGTAGGTGGTTAGTAACCATGAGTATGGTTGGCTTCTTAATAGAAAGATGCTGCTATCCAGATGGACACATAATCAATATGTGGAATAGGAGAGTAAATGCAGAAAGCAGAACCTCATCTTAGTGAGGTAAATAGGCCAATCAGGAATGCCACCGGTCACAAATTGAGTGTGTCATTGATTCATTATAACACATTTTCACAGATCCAAACCGCACTGATGCATATCAAGAACCTTGTGGAGGGGAGGGGGCTGACGTGGGCCACAGATGCTGATCTGAGGTGAGTTTGGGATTTTCCCCTCTTTATAGTACATTTACAGAGACCCAAACTGCACTGATGCATATCAAGTCAAACCCTTAGAGGGAGAGGAGCCTAACGTGGGCCATGGATGCTGATCTATGGATATCATTCATTTGGCACTTTCTCATAATACATTTAGCTTATGTTCAGTACATCAACCTGTGGAGTTATACAATAGTCTCAGTCTTCAGGCTGTAACTAACCATGACATAAACCCTTTCCCTCTGTATTGGGGCTAGCCAATACAGCAGACCTGCGTTTTATCTCGCCCGATCCTGGTCTCCCTCTTTGGTTTGCTTCCTTTATGTACTTCCTGAAGGCATGAAAAGACATTAATCCTTTCCTCTTGTCTGATTTGCTGTATACAAGTTGGGTATGTTATGGCCGTCCAAACAGAAAGGGATTTGTTATTTTACATCATATCCAGAGTGACGTATAGTGTACTTTTTTGTACTGGTCCGCCTTGGAATTGAACCCACAACCTTGGTGTAAGCACCATGCTCGACCAAGTGAGCGACACAGGACCTTGAATCGCATAGATGAGACGACACTAACTGTTTCCCAAGAATCGCTGCAGTCAACAAAATAGGATCAGGAGGAAGCAAGAAATGCAGACTTGTAAACACACAGCAGTGACTTGTATACTTCCCTTCTGTCACTGTTTTCAGTTTATTGTTTTACTTGTAGAATACATGAATTAATGTCTGAATATTATTATTATTGTCCTTGTTGTACTGTGTAGCTTTGGGCCTGGATATTATGTCTGTACGCACGCACGCACGCACGCACGCACGCACACACACAGTGATGTCTGTCCACTCTCTCTGCATCTATATGAGAGGAGTAAACACAAAACTGACACTGAAACAAAGGTAATGTCTTTACAGGTCATCCCAGCCACTCAGTGTGAGTGTGTCATGCAAAATTGTGTGCGTGCATGTGCATGCTAGCAAGCCATGAGCGTACTTGATGATAAGACGTCCTGGGGACCTGGATGAACGTTGAATACTGCATGGGATCTAGTGTGACGTGGCTGGTGTGTGTGTGTGTGTGCATACATGCCTGAGTTGAGCAGCAGTGAGGCGAGTCTATGGTTCAGTCCAAAGGACATGATTGGGGTTATCCTGTACAGCTGCTTCTGCCAGGATAGCTTTGTGCCTCTGTTACTCACCAGTCCTTGCCAATCTACTCTGGGTCTCAAGTCTCGTCTGCACATTCAATGGAAAGGCCATACAGTCACAAAGTCTAGTCTGAGAGGCATCATAACATACTAATTCAATGCATAAATCTAATATATATATATATATATATATATATATATATATATATATATATATATATATATATATATGTATGTATGTATATATGTATATATATATATATATATACATATATATATGTATCAGTCAGGTTTGGACACACCTACTCATTCAAGGGTTTTTCTTCATTTTTGTTATTTTCTACATTGTAGAAAAGTAGTGAAGACATCAAAACTATGAAATAACACATATGGAATCATGTAGTAACCAGAAAAGTGTTAAACAAATCAAAATATATTTTATAATTGAGATTCTTCAAAGTAGCCACCCTTTGCCTTGATGACAGCTTTGCACACTCTTGGCATTCTCTCAACCAGCTTCATGAGTCTTGTAGGAGTTGCCACATATGCTGAGCACTTCTTGGCTGCTTTTCCTTCACTCTGCAATCCAACTCATCCCAAACCATCTCAATTGGGTTGAGATTGGGTGATTGTGGAGGCCAGGTCATCTGATGCAGCACTCCATCACTCTCCTTCTTGGTCAAATAGCCCATACACAGCCTGGAGGTGTGTTCTGGGTCATTGTCCTGTTGAAAAACAAATGATTCTCCCACTGAGCGCAAACCAGATGGGATTGTGTATTGCTGCAGAATGCTGTGGTAGCCATGCTGGTTAAGTGTGCCTTGAATTCTAAATAACTCACAGACAGTGTCACCAGCAAAGCACCCCCACACCATCACACCTCCTCCTCCATGCTTCACGGTGGGGACCACACATGCGAAGATCATCCGTTCACCTACTCTGCACCTCACAAAGACACAGCGGTTGGAAGTTTAAAATCTCACATTTGGGCTCATCAGACCTAAGGACAGATTTCCACCAGTCTAATGTCCATTGCTCATGTTTCTTGGCCCAAGCAAGTCTCTTCTTATTATTGGTGTCCTTTAGTAGTGGTTTCTTTGCAGCAATTCGACCATGGTGGCCTGATTCACACAGTCTCCTCTGAACAGTTGATGTTGAGATGTGTCTGTTACTTGAACTCTGTGAAGCATTTATTTGGGCTACAATTTCTGAGGCTGGTAACTCTAATGAACATATCCTCTGAAGCAGAGTTTACTCTGGGTTTTCCTTTCCTGTGGAGGTCCTCATGAGAGTCTGTTTCATCATAGAGCTTAATGGTTTTTGTGACTGCACTTGAAGAAACTTTCAAAGTTCTTAAAATGTTCCAGATTGACTGACCTTCATGTCTTAAAGTAATGATGGAATGTTGTTTCTCTTTGCTTATTTTAGTTGTTGTTGCCATAATAAAGACTTGGTCTTTTACCAAATAGGGCTATCTTCTGTATACAATCCCTAACTTGTCACAACACAACTGATTGGCTCAAACGCATTAAGAAGGAAAGAAATCCCACTAAGTAACTTTTAACAGGTACAAGGTACACCTATTAATTGAAATGCATTCCAGGTGACTACCTCATGAAGCTGGTTGAGAGAATGACAAGAGTGTGCAAAGCTGTCATCAAGGCAAAGGGTGGCTACTTTGAATGATCTAAAATCTATTTTGATTTGTTTAACACTTTTTTGGTTATTACATGATTCCATATGTGTTATTTCATAGTTTTGATGTCTTCACTATTATTCTACAATATAGAAAATTATAAAAAAAAAATTGGAATGAGTAGGTGTGTCCAAATGTTTGACTGGTACTGTATATAGGATCAGTTTTCTGGGAACCCAGAGAAAGTGGGCTAAAAATAATGTTCAGTGAAAATGCTCAAGAGACTCTCCACTAAAAGCGTTTTTAAATCTGAGGGAAAGCTTAATCTGGGTCCGGGAAAATGATCCTCAATTGACAGGTCAACCAAATGACAAATCTACCTCAACATGCTGTATGGATAGGATACCTATAAAGTGGTCCAAAAGAGGTCCGACAACTCCCATTGTTTTGCATGAGACGGTGCTTGCTTCATTTTCATAACACAGTTAAATGCCAAGTCATACTTACTAAGTAAGTAGGTAAGTAAGTAAGTATGTAAGTAATGAGCTCCTGTTTCTGTAGTGTGAGGCAGCTTGATGTATAAGTACATCCCCTGGACAGGACACTAGCCTATTGTGGGGCCTAAGTCATACTTAGGCTAGGATATGCGCTCCAGAGTTGGAGCAGAGGCATTAGACCCTGGTTCAATTCCAGGCTGTATCACAACCAGCCATGATTGTGATTCCCATAAGGCAGCACACATTTGGCCCAGCATCATTAGGGTTTGGTCAGGGTAGGCCATCACTGTAAATAAGAATTTGTTCCTAACAGACTTTCCATAGAGTGAGTTAGAGAATTGAGCTTTTATGGCAATGTTCCTGCATTTTCAGAGATTGCATTAAAGCTAGAAAGATTAATTAAAGCATTATTTCCTCCCCTGTTTCAATAAAAAACTAAGGGCTGGGGAAATTTCCACTGGCGACGTGTCATTCAGGGCAGAGGTTGACAATCTACTGTCAAATCCTCTTCAATCTTTGTCATATGAAGAGAAATTATGAAGAGAAATTACAGATAAAGTGTATCGGTGCTCAACAGCCATTGGACATAAACATTACACAACAAGTTGGAAATTGCAAATTCAACAACGAATTGTTTGAAACGAATCAGTGGCTAACTGCAAGAGTTTCAAAGCAATCACTAGCCTGCTATTCAGTGGAGTGGTTTTGTGGTCCAAGTCTGGGTTTAAAGGTCTCTTTTAAAGGATAAACAAGATGGGCCATAAAGGTTGAATACATTGGCCATGCTGTCAATACAGCATGACTTCTGCCATGTTCAAAACAACTGGAAACTCAGCACTGGGAAATCTCAAGACTTCAGTGAGTTCAAGACAACTGGGAACTCTGGAAAAGAAAAGAGGTCCGACTGGGAAAATACATTTGGACGGACTAACAACACCATGACTGCCTTTTCCCAAAAAGAGGGAGGGATAGAGAAAGAGAAGGGAAGAAAGATGTTTCGTTGATATATTTGGAAACTACTCTCACAGTAATCATTTACTTTGCACACAAACCACCACCTGTTAGGAGTAAGAAATCGTGAATGTATTTATGTGTGAATGCCTTTGTTTGTCGTCTATCTCTGTGAAAACCAAGCCTTCTTGGAAAGGGGTTTGGTTGGGTCTCCTCACGTGTAAGGTTCTGATTATCCACAAGAAGTCACAATTTCCTTCTTCTTAGTTGTCCGGTCTCCATTGGGGTGTTTCCTCAAAACTTCTTCTTAGCCATACCAGAGGGGAGTTTTCTCCTTTCCCCCCCTCGTGTGGATAATCAGAGTTTGAACCACTTTACACACGCAGCTGCAGACTGGCAATGTCCTGGTCTGGAAGGTGAGTTCATTTTCTTCACCTCGTGTTGAGTTTCAAAGTTCCAACCATTTCAGATGTGTTTTCGACCGCTCCACGCTTTTCTGATCTAATATTAATTTCATTACCAATGCTTTTTATGCAATCTGGCCAAAGGGGACTGCGCCGTCTGTCTGACACGCTCTCCGACCTCACTCAGGGTGTGGCTACTTACTTATGCACAGTTGATAAGAGATAGATTCTGTTATACCTCCTAAAATCACATTCATATCTTACCAAAAATAATTTAATAATTTTTCGTGTCATATGCACAACATATTGGATGGAAAATTGTCAGATAATGGAGATATATAGTGGTTCTTCCTGTCAAATTTGCGTCATACTGCAGCACACCTTGTGGGCTGCCACAGAATTCTATGGCACGTTATTTAAGTGTCAGCCATTGATGACATTAACGCAAGTTAGTGCTAGTTTGACCACCAGAGGGCATATTTGAGAAGCATTTGACAGTCTTTAATATTGGCTGCACTGGAGAATTTAAAACCTTTTTTTGTAAGAACATAGTATATGGGATAGATTTTAAGAAATGTTGCTTAATTAATTTGATTAATATTATTGTGTTTCTATTCCAAGAAAAACTAAAATCTAAATTCCAAAAATATGGTGCTGTACAACATGACCGGTTGGGAGTAGGCTATAATCATAATGTTTCCACACCCTAATTGTAGTCTAACCAATACCCAAACAGAGATTCAGTGAAAATAAAACCTAATTGATTTGCCAAGACCAGTCCCCATGCATGTCTCAGAGCAGCGCAAAACAGTGCTGAAATAGTTGACCACGACATGGAGATGTGGGGATCTGAGCTCGGGCGAGAGCCGAAGCCACCTTCCCGACCCTCCCGGCCCAGAACCCCACGCCGAAGGAAGGGTGAAGCGGAGGGCATTGGCCACCTACCCTACCCAGTCCTCAGAGAGTCATAGATACTCCCGCTGTTTACCTGTGCTTCATTGGTCTGTATCGCTTGATGCCCCTCTGATCTACACTTGTTAGATGGCCCTCCGACCTGCAAACGTTTTCTACGGTTATATATGTGTTCCCTTTCTTGTAGTGTATCTTATTGCCCGTTTTACTATCGCCCTGGGCTTATAGACCGAGTCAATCCTTCATCAGATCAACCGCAACATGTCAGCTAATGCGATTTATTGAATTAATGGATAAAATCAACTGTCAGGTTTAAATAGTGTGTTTGGGTCGACGGAGAGAATGGATTTGATTGTTAGCGCTTTCAGGAGTAACGGAAAATTGCGTGTCAATTCATAAACCATGTGCCATCGAAAATCTCTTCCCAACTATTTTGCAATCTGTATGGCTCTCTGCCAATAATTACATTTAGAGGACTGGAGGATTCTAAATGAATATCTAAGGGGACTTTTTCATTTGGGCAAATCTGGAAAATAACATGCACAAGAGACGGAGGTAATATTTTTCCTTTTAGAGATTATAATACATGGCATCCAGGTCAGGATAACCAAAGCATTTCATTATTAAAGACTATCAGAAAGAATGTTGGTACTTATATATTTTGATTCAAAGCCATGAATGAGTGAGTCACTCAGCTTTATCTAGGTGCCGAGGCTATATGACTGCGCCATCAACTTGATTATTTAGCAGACATCACTTGCTTATATTCAGTCAACACATATATCTTAAGAATATCATGGAATATAATTGAACATTTTCGTTTCTAAATTCAATCACCTTCTTCATCTTCATCATTCAGTTGACTGAAATTCAATTTTGAAGTTGTGCACAATTATCAGTTTCTATTTGGTTTATATCACCCATTCATTGAATTATCAGTTTCTATTTGGTTTATATCACCCATTCATTGTCAGGTAGAGACACATTAGTGCCTTGGGGCCCAAAAGAATAATCAGTGCTCTAACTCCCCCCTATGGTGGTCTGGAGCAATGAAGCAGTGACGCAGGTTACCGTACTAAATCCCAAATTACCACAGCATAATCTCAAAACCTTTAGTTGCGCAACCACTGTACTTTCTAAGTTATGGTATTTCGTCCATGCGGTTTTTAATGACATCATAAAATGAAAACCAATATTATATTATTTTTCCATCGTTCCCCACTGACCATTCCCCACATTGTTGTGTTAGAAATATTGTTCTGGTATTCACTTTTGGACTTTAGAGTTTTGAGCGGGCAAAAGGCTCTGGAGACAAAGGACAGCCCTTTAGCCAATATTGGAGGGTAAAGAGAGAGTCCTCTCCTGCTTAATTTACAACCGAGTGTGAGCTGTCAACCCGGCAGTTCCTGTCACCACCCTTTACGGGTGGGAGAGTGTCTGGTTATTGTCATCCATTGCCAAGCTGATCTGGGCCATTTGATCCTCACAGGACATGACAACAGTAAAAGCTGACGATGTCGGCTCAATCAGAAATGAGCTTTAAATGTTAACTGTGTCAGAACCCAAATCTGATTGAATCCAGGCCATAGTAAAAAATATTGCATAGCCTTGGATCCTTGTTTCTCATGACCACACTCCTGTACGCACGCACACACACACACACGCACACACACACACACACACACACACACACACACACACACACACACACACACACACACACACACACACACACACACACAGTGCCTTGGAATACATAGTGTATCTGTGTTGGCTTAATTTCATCTAGTTCATACATGCTACAGTAAGTCTCCACTCTGTAGTGCCGTGTCTGCTTGGAAAGCAGCCGCATTAATTCACTCTCAACTTACCCATTGATAGGAAAGGTATTCATTTTCACCAAAGTCCCTCTATTACTCTTTTTACCGTTCTCCAATAGAAAAACCCACAACTAGAAATGTTATTTTATAAGTGTGTCGCATAGAATCACAGTGAAAAGGAGAGTACTTTTAGAGCAATCCATGAGTCATGATTGCATATTAATTTGCGTAGGCACAACTGCCTCATAACTGATTAGATGGTTTAGGATAACGGTGTGTACATTTATGAGAGGGAGTGACAGTACAAAGAACACATTTACATTTTGTTATTACAGCCAAGAGTCATAAAGGCCCCAGGAGCATGATTGAGTGTTTATTGCATTGTGATGAAGGACTTATTGAATATCATCGAGTACAAATCATTGAATTTCCCTTGTTCTGTGGGGGGTTCAGAGTGATGTTACTGTAAACTCTAGAGACTAGGCTGTGTGATAAATGTTTGTGTGGAAAGTCATATAAATAAATGAAAACATGAGTAGTATGGAGTGGATTTGGAATTTTCATGATGAGTGATATGGACTGCATAGGCAATTACGTAGCATGACTATGTGTTCAGGCTAGTTCACGGCGGGTCTATCAACATTTCTGTATACAATTGTCGCAGTGCCATCAGGAGCATTATATTGTCGTCCGACATAAAACTGGTCTCTGACGTTATGAAAAAGTATAAACACAAGAACGACAGTCTGCATGACATCAGCAGCGGACCAAATAGCAGAGTTGACAGAGTCTAGAGGGTCTACAGTAGATTTCACATTGTTACTTTATTTATTTATAAGGGACAATGCACATTAATTAACATATTAACAATATTAAAATTTTGCAACATCCATGTAAATGTGCCGGGGTTCGCCCGAAAGCTCATTTGCACCTGTAGTCCCAGGGTAAGTAAGGGCAATTACACAGCCACAATACACACTCACTAAAACAATACAAAATACAAAAATACATTACATCCAGTAATATATAATTCTTACAACATTTTATTCGTAATAAAAACACTATTATCAACTGTTGTCTTACATATGAGGAACCACAGATAACTCATGTGTACAGGTTGGATAGATTTGAGCCATGTTTTCAATATAAATTTAAAACTACAATAATCAGTGCAGCTTCTCAAGTCCATGGGCATTGCATTACAGTATATTGTAGCTCTAACAGAAAGATTGACCGAATTTATCTTGTGGAAAAGGGACAACGCAATCCCCTCTAGTTACTGCCCTTGTTATCCTGAAGGTGCTTTCCTTGAGCATGATATGCTCTATGAAGGTGTGGAGGTGCAAGAACATGCAGGATCTTGAAGACGAGGCTTGCATCTACATACTGCTTACAGCTATCCAGACTGAATACATTATGTTTGTGAATGATGTGACAATGGTGTTAACTGTTTGGTTTGTTATCAAAAATCTTAAGAGTGATTCAACTGGTTTCAGAATAGTAGCCTCTGCTTGTCACCAGCTTGTGAGGCAACATCTCATATGTGAGAACATCATAGCATGCATGTATAGTTTGGCGGCCTCCAGAGGAATGAAAGGTCTAATAAACCTAAAATTGGATAATGAAGATGTTAACCACCTTCTTCAGATTGGAGTCTAAAATGACACTGATATACCTGAAGTTAGACACAACTTTCAGATTCTCCCCACTAACAAGAACAGCTTGTTGTGCATAATCCATGGATTTCTTAGAGAAGTACATACAAACATTCTTGTCAATATTTAAATCATCCATATAGAAATGTGTACCATAGCAATATCTTGTCTATTTTTTTGTGAACATACAGGACTGTATCATCTGCATACATCTTCATGTCAATTTGTGGGCAAGCAAGTGGGAGATCACTTATAGATGGTAAACAGAAGGGGGCCTAAAATTGACCCTTGGGGAACCCCAATGTTATAGTAAAGACAGTTCGACTGATTGTTCCCCAGACGATCCCCTTGACTTCTGTTTATCAGATAGGAATACAATCAAATCAAACATTGTTTGTCACATGGGCTGAATACAACATTAGCGTGAAATATTTACTTACAAGCCCTTAACCAACAATGCAGTTCAAGAAAGAGTTAAGAAAATATTTACCAAATAAACTGAAGTAAAAGATAATAAAAAGCAACACAATAAAATAACGAGGATATATACAGGGGGTACCGGTGTAAAGTCAATGTG
Organism: Oncorhynchus masou masou; assembly: GCF_036934945.1. NCBI lineage: Eukaryota > Metazoa > Chordata > Actinopteri > Salmoniformes > Salmonidae > Oncorhynchus > Oncorhynchus masou. The sequence goes on from NC_088230.1 coordinate 444,806, forward strand.
CGGGGTTACTGGTTAGTCGAGGTAATTTGTTCATCGAGGTAGGTGTAAAGTGACAATAGATAAAACAGCGAGTAGCAAATGGTCTATGACTTGGGTGACTGGAGACTTTGACAATTTTTTGGGCTTTCCTCTTACACCGCCTAGTATATAGGTCGTGGATGGCAGGACCTATACTCACTACCCTCTGCAGCGCCTTATGGTAAGATGCCGAGCAGTTGCCATACCAGGTGATGATGCAACCGGTCAGAATACATCCAACTAATGGCTTCAGTGGACACATTAAGGTAGGATAGTTTGGATAGGAGGACCTCATGAACCACAGTATTTAAAGGCCTTTTAAAGATCCAAAACGACTGTGCGGACTTCACCACCTATGTCCAGTTAAGATTTAATGCAAAATACCAATTGACTGTTTTTGTAGAATGGTTATGTCACACCCTGATCTGTTTCACCTGTCTCTGTGCTTGTCTCCACCCCCTCCAGGTGTCGCCCACCTTCCTCATTATCCCCACTGTATTTATACATGTGTTCTCAGTTTTTCTGTTGCCAGTTCGTTTTGTTTTGTCAAGCCTACCAGCTGTTTTCCCTTGCGCCTTTCTGTCTCCAGTTCCTGTTTTCTAGCTTTCCCTGTTTTTGATCATTCTTCCTGCCCTGAGCCTGCCTGTCATTCAGTACCTTGTCACACCACCCTGGATTACTGACCTGAGCCTGCCTGCCATTCTGTACCTTTCAGACTCTGCTCTCGACTACTGATCTCTGCCTGCCCTTGACCTGTCGTTTGCCGGCCCCCTTTTGTAAAACTTTGAAACTGTCTGCATCTGGGTCATCTCCTGAGCCTTGACAGTTTAGTTCTGAATCCAAATTGCATTTGATGATGTTGCCCTGAATGAGGTGATCAGTCCGATGATCAGCCAACCATCTTTCAGCTACTTTTGATAGCACTGGAAGAATGCTTATAGGTCGGTAATGTTCCACCGGTGTTGGGTCACCAGCACTTAAAATGGGTATCACTGCAGCAGACTTCCAAGCATTGGGGAAGAACCCATATTTGATCGACAGATTTACTAGATGTACAATAGAGGCAATCAGAGAATATTTGTCTCTTCAGGAATAAAGTGTCTTGACCAAATACGTCTTTTGGTGTAGAGCTCCTGAAGAAGCTAATAATACTATCCACTGCTGACGCTGAGATTTCAGGAATTCTGAATATCGGTTTATTATTATTATCCATGGGAGTGAGAACTGTGGTCTTGGTTGAAAATCTTTGAGCCAGTTCCCTGGCAGAGCCAACAAAAAAATTGTTAAAGGTGGTGGATATGAAATTGGAGTCTTGAATTAGAATGCCATTAACCATTAATTCATGATGTTTTGGGGGGATTTTTCAGCCCCTCTCACTTTTAGTTTGAGATTTTCCCAAATAATTTTGCCATTTCCTTTTGTTTCATTGATAACTCTGAATAACTCTGCTTTTGCTCTTATTATATTCCTTACCACCACATTTCTCAGTGATGCAAATATACGTCTGTCATTATTCTGACCAAACTTCAGTGCTTTTTTTTCAAGGAAAGATCCCGTCCTCTCATCTGCCAAGAGATTGTTGAGGTATGGAAGATGTTTTCTGTCTTGGCTTACGTTGAAATTTCCTGGTAAAAGAGGTATCCACTTTGTCAGTAGCTGACATGAAGGTTCTGTACCCAGACTCTGGGTCTTCATTGCTTAACAGCTTAGACAAGTCAATTTGAGTTATAGCTGCATCGTAGTTACACTGCTAACTTTTCAGGATTTTTTAATCGCACTGTTGCACATTAATATAGTTCTTAAATATATTTTTTAGTGAGCTTTCTAACCACCAATGTTACATTGTGGTCAGATGTGCCAGTTAGTAAGTTAATGGCCTTAGTTATTTGATCAGGTCTGTTAGTAAACACCAGATCAATTTGAGTCTGGGATGTATGTGTTACTCTGGTTGGTCCTTGTATTTTTTGAGTCAGGTTGACTCAAATAAACTCTATGATCTCAGAGTTTTTTCCTGCACGTTTTGTTTTCCCAGTTTATATTGAAATCGCCCAAGAAGATGATCTCCTTCTTATGATCACATTCTTTAAGCATGGCAATTAGATGGTCATAAAATGAGATATCAGTTCTTGGTGGTCCATATAATCCAATAATGGTGAGAGACATATGAGGGGAGAGGAAGACATTTAGACCCATACATTTAATGTAATTGGCATGTTTCCATCAGATACGATTGCATTTAAAGTTATATAAGCAATCCATACACAATCCACCCCCTCTGCCTCCTCCCCTGTCCCTCCTGAATATGGAATATCCAGGGACATTAAAGGGAGAAATATGAAAAGATTTCTTCATCCATGTCTCAGAGAAACAGAAAGAAATAAAGATTAAAGTCATTCAATAAATGTTCTAACTGTTCACATTTAGAAATAATGCTATGAATATTCAGATGACCTCATAATTTTCCTCTAGGCTTGGAGCGAGGGTCCCAGAGAATTGTAGCCTGATTAACGGTTTCAAAAAGTTTCATGGTGCAATGTTTTCTCATAGCTGAGTTAAGGGAACTGAGTTTGTCTAAAAGACGGGTTTTGTTTGGGACAAGAGTTTGCATTAAAATGAGATTATCTGCAGATTGCACATTCTCTTAAAAAGCATGTTAGCGACAGAGGTTATGTTCACATACACAGCATGTCCTTCTCTGAACCAGATAATACAGGCTACTCAAATATAGATTATTTCAATCATTCATGTTCCACCATTCATCAATGATTTTGGTTTGGATTGCTAATTATGGGGACATTTCTCCACTTCTCCTAGAATTATATCCTGATTCAGTGGTGTAAAGTACTTAAGTAAAAATACTTTGAAGTACCTCTTAAGTTGTTTTTTGGGGTATCTGTACTTTACTTTACTATTTATATTTTTGCCAACTTTTACTTTTACTTCACTACATTCCTAAAGAAAATAATGTACTTTTTACTCCGTTCATTGTCTCTGACAGCCAAAAGTACTTGTTACATTTTGAATGCTTAGCAGGTCTAATTCACACACTTATCAAGAGAACATCCCTGGTCCTCCCTACTGCCTCTGATCTGGCAGACTCACTAAACACAAATGTTTCATTTGTAAATTATGTCTTATAGCGTGTCCCTGGCTATCTGTAAATTTCAAAAACTAGAAAACCGTGCTGTCTGGGTTGCCTAATATAAGGAAATTGAAAGTATTTATACTTTTACTTTCGATCCTTAAGTATATTTAAAACCAAATACTTTTAGACTTACTCAAGTAACATTTTACAGGGTGACTTTTACTCGAGTCCTTTTCTTTTAAGGTATCTTTACTTTTACTCAAGTATGACAATTGAGTACTTTTTCCACCACAGTCCATACCTGCCTCTTTTCCTGCAGATGACCTAATTCCAGGGTCTGATGGGGAGCTTGGTATCCTGGGCTGCTTGGGTGTTTGTTGACTGAAGGTCATCATTGAGGTTTGGCTGTCTTTTGTATTCCGCAGAAAGTTGCAGCGCCTTCCGGGTCCCTTATTATCCTTAGTTTTCTATTAGGTTATGATTGTCACTGGTCTCAGATTCATTTTGAGCATTTCCCTCTTATTCTTCTTCTTTTTCTTGGAATGAAAGGTCATTGTTGTAGACTCTGGATCACCAGGCACAAACTCCAATGTTCAATTCACTCAGTCTTTATCCTTGGGAGCCGATAAATTATGCTCTTCAACCCCAGTCTAACTTTACAGTATGCCATTTCAGCTGAGATATGTGCTACGTCTGCCCTACTCATGGGGATCGGATTGTTGTCCAGCACATAGTGTGAAAATGTTTCCTCTATGCATCTTATGTTGTCCAGTGTAGTAGGACTCTACCATCTCCTGACCCCCTCTAGTGTGGGATTGTGTCTGCCAGTCATGTCTACACGCAGGGCTTTGGCCATCATAAAATACTTTGATCCAGTGAGGGCCAATCTTTACAGACTGTGTTATGGGAGTTATGGGTACTGCTTCAACATATACAGAATTATCACCATTGGAGCAGTTTGTAAGTTGACCCTTGTATCTTATCATGCACCTCATCACTCTCCCCACCACCTTACATCCAGCTTTAGCCAGAAACTCAGTCACAACACTATCCTCACGTAGCTCTTTAATTGTAACTTGAATTGAGTTCTGGCCAGCCATGCATGACTTCAAACTGAACGGATTATTCTCTTTGAACACAACATGTTTTCCTCTGACTGTTATTCCTCTGATCAGAAGCTTTGCCCTTTCTTACTCAGAAGATATATATTCCAGAGTGGAAGTACTCTCTGTACTGACCTCAAGTGGTTTGGATGAATTTCCTGTATGAGACTGTGGTAGAGCTCCACCCCCTTAATGGGGTTGGCTATGGCTTCCTCCTTAGTCGGGATTTCTCTCTCCGTGATAAAAATAGGAAAAACAGTCTCCTTTGGGGCATTTCGTCCAACAACCTTTCTCCAGGTCTCATTTTCCTTGACATCAGTTTTTGCATCGCTGGAAATAGCCACAACTACAGCAGCCATTTTAATTGTAGTATTATTGTTTAAGTAAGTAATAAGTAATCTGTTAAACATTCAAATGTATCAACAAGACTATTCAGCATTATACAGTGCAGATACTACTTACTCAAGAATTGATGGATGGTTGATCCTCAAGTAGTTATTTGCTGGATTCAGTGTTCTCCAGCAATTGAAGCTTCTTAGTTGGGCTGAAAACTTAGACAAAAGGAGATGTCAAAACATAACAAAACAAATGACGGATATATCTTTCCGGACCTTACAGGCTTCAACAGTCGATAAATCCCAAAAAGAAAAAAAAAAACCCCCCAAAAAAACAGTTTAAGACAGTAATTTATTATTACTATTTTAATTTATTTTTTCCAATTTCGAATTTGTATCATTACAGTAACTCCCCAACGGGCTCGGGAGAGACGAAGTTGGAGTGATGCGCCCCCCGAAACATGACCCGTCTTTACAGTGCTCCTTAACACCCTCCAGCTTATCCAGGAAGCCAACTGCACCAATGTGTCGGAGGAAGCACTGTTCAACTGGCGTCAGACTGAAGGCACCCGGCCCACCACAAGTAGGCGCTAGAGCGCGATAAGCCAAGTCAAGCCCCCCAGCTCGGCCCAACCCTCCCTTAACCCAGATGGCGCTGAGCTGATTGTGCACGGTCCTATGGGACTCCCGGCCACATCCGGTTATGGCACAGCCCGGGCAGGAACCCGGGTCTGTAGTAACGCCTCTAGCATGGCGATGCAGTTCCTTAGACTGCTGCGCCACTCGGAAGGCCCAAGACAGTAATTTAAACAAAAAGGTATCCAATAATTCCCCTGCCCACACTCAAGCAGCAGTTTTGAACTACGGAGTTGATATATACTGTTGAACCATGGTGGAGGTGAGGCATATGACACAGACAGCCTGATTATAAAGACTGGGTTGGTCATGGTAAGAGAGTAGCTCCAGTCTGGTCAGGTATATTCAAGGCTGATAGCTAAAGAGAAAAAGCCATTAATTTCTGAGGCTAATGGGTTATTTTTCACCTCTGCAGAGCATAGTTCTGCCATCTGCTGCAGGGAGCAACTCTGACCGTCTCTACAGTCTCACTGGAGATGGGCAAATCTGAGTGTTACACTGAACAGCTGAGTACAATGCTACACACACACGCGCACGCACACAAGCCAATAAAAGCATGCACATACACAGAAATCTGTGTGTGCACATACAGTTGAAGTCGGAAGTTCACCTACACTTGGTTTGGAATCATTAAAAGTCATTTTTCAACCACTCCACAAATGTCTAGTTAACAAACTATAGCTTTGGCAAGTCGGTTAGGACATCTACTTTGTGCATGACACAAGTCATTTTTCCAACAATTGTTTTCACAAATACATTTTTAACAAAGAACACCTGTTAATTGAAATGCATTCCAGATGACTGCCTAATGGAGCTGTTTGTCAGAATTGTGTGCAAAGCTGTCATCAAGGCACAGTGGCTACTTTGGAGAATCTCAAATATAAAATATATTTTGATTTATTTAACACTTTTTTTGGTTACTACATGATTCCATGTGTTATTTCATAGTTTTGATGTCTTCACTAGTTTTCTATAATATAAAATTAAGAAAAACCCCTGAATTGAGTAGGTGTCCAAACTTTTGACCGGTACTATATACAGTTGAAGTCGGAAGCTAACATACACTTAGGTTGGAGTCATTAAAACATTGTTTTAATTTCCTGATAACAAACTATAGTTTTGGCAAGTCGCTAAGGACATCTACTTTGTGCATGACACAAGTCATTTTTCCAACAATTGTTTACAGACAGACTATTTCACTTATAATTTACTGTATCACAATTCCAGTGCGTCAGAATTTTACATACACTAAGTTGACTGTGCCTTTAAACAGATTGGAAAATTCCAGAAAATTATGTCACGGCTTTAGAAACCTCTGATAGGCTAATTGACATCATTTGAGTCAATCGAAGGTGTATCTGTGGATGTATTTCAAGGCCAACCATCTACCTACAGTGCCTCTTTGCTTGACATCATGGGAAAATTAAAAGAAATTAGCCAATACCTCAGAACAAAATTGTAGACCTCCACAAGTCTGGTTCATCCTTGGGAGCAATTTACAAATGCCTGAAGGTACCACATTCATCTGTACAAACAATAGTACGCAAGTATAAACACCATGGGACCACGCAGGCGTCATACCGCTCAGGAAGTAGATGCGTTCTGTCTCCTAGAGATGAACGTACTTTGGTGCGAAAAGTGCAAATCAATCCCAGAACAACAGCAAAGGACCTTGTGAAGATGCTGGAGGAAACCGGTACAAAAGTAGCTATAGCCACAGTGAAACGAGTCCTATAATCGACATAACCTGCGAGGCAGATCAGCAAGGAAGAAGCCACAGCTCAAAAACCGCCTACGGTTTGCAATTGCAGATGGGGACAAAGATCGTACTTTTTGGAAAACTGTCCTCTGGTCTGATGAAACAAAAATAGAACTGTTTGGCCATAATGACCATCGTTATGTTTGGAGGAAAAAGGGGGATGCTTGCAAGCCAAAGAACACCATCCCAAACGTGAAGCACGGGGGTGGCAGCATCATGTTGTGGGGGTGCTTTGCTGCAGGAGGGACTGGTGGACTTCACAAAATAGATGGCATCATGAGAAAAGAAAATTATGTGGATATATTGAAGCAACATTTCAAGACATCAGTCAGGAAGTTAATGCTTGGTCGCAAATGGGTTTTCCAAATGGACAATGATCCCAAGCATACTTCCAAAGTTGTGGAAAAATGGCTTAAGGACAACAAAGTCAAGGTATTGGAGTGACCATCACAAAGCCCTGACCTCAGTCCTATAGAAAACTTGTGTGCGAGCAAGGCCTTCAAACCTGACTCAGTTACACCAGCCCTGTCAGGAGGAATGGGCCAAAATTCACCCAACTTATTTTGGGAAGCTTGTCGAAGGCTTCCCAAAACGTTTGACCCAAGTTCAACAATTTAAAGATAATGCTACCAAATACTAATTGAGTGTATGTAAACTTTTGACGCACTGGGAATGTGATGAAAGAAATCAAATCTGAACTAAATCATTCTCTCTACTATTATTCTGACATTTCACATTCTTAAAACAGAAGTGGGGATCCTAACGGACATAAAACAGGGAATTTTTACTCTGATTAAATGTCAGGAATTGTGAAAAACTGAGTTGAAATGTATTTGGCTAAGGTGTATGGAAACTTCTGACTTCAACTGTATATACGGAGACACAAACTGAACATACAGTGCATTAAGAAAGTTCAGACCCCTTCCCTATTTCAACATTTTGTTATGTTACAGCCTTATTCTAAAATTGATTAAATTATTTTTACCCCTTCATGAATCTACACACAATACCCCATAATGACAAAGCAAAAACAGTTTTTTAGAAATGTACGCAAATTAATTAAAAATAAATAATGGAAATAGTATTAAAGACCCTTTTCTACTCGAAGTTGAGCTCAGGTGCGTCTTGTTTCCATTGGTCATCCTTGAGAGGCAAAGAATCCCAGTCGAGAGAGGGGAACAGGCCAAGCAGAGACAGCAAGGGCGATTCGTTGCTCCAGTGCCTTTCCGTTCACCTTCACACTCTTGAGCCAGACTGCACTCAATCATAGGACCTATGGAAGAGATGAGTCTTCAATAAAGACTTAAAGGTTGAGACCGAGTCTGCTTCTCTCACATGGATAGGCAGACCATTCCATAAAAATGGAGCTCTATAGGAGAAAGCCCTGCCTCCAGCTGTTTGCTTAGAAATTCTAGGGACAATTAGGAAGCCTGCATCTTGTGACCGTAGCGTTCATGTAGGTATGTACAGCAGGACCAAATCGGAAAGATAGTTAAGAGCAAGCCCATGTAATACTTTGTAGGTTAGCAGTAAAACCTTGAAATCAGCCCTTGCCTTAACAGGAGCCAGTGTAGGAATGCTAGCACTGGAGTAATATGGTCTAATGTTTTGATTCTAGTCAGGATTCTAGCAGCCGTATTTAGCACTTACTGAAGTTTATTTAGTGCTTTATCCAGGTAGCCGGAAAGTAGAGCATTGCTGTAATCTAACCTAGAAGGATTAATTGATACATTTTTCTGCATCACTTTTGATGAACATTTCTGATTTTGCAATGTTATGTAGATTGAAAAAAGCTGTCCTTGAAACAGTCTTGATATGTTAGTCAGAAAAGAGATCAGAGTCCAGAGTAACGGAGGTCCTTCACAGTTTTATTAGAGACGACTGTACAACCATCAAGATTAATTGTCAGATTCAACAGATCTCTTTGTTTCTTGGGACCTAGAACAAGCATCTCTGTTTTGTCCGAATTTAAAAGTAGAACATTTACAGCCTTCTACTTCGTTATGTCTGAAACACAGGCTTCCAGCGAGGGAAATTTTGGGGCTTCACCATGTTTCATCGAAATGTACAGCTGTGTGTCATCCGCATAGCAGTGAAAGTTAACATTATGTTTTCGAATGACATCCACAAGAGGTAAAATATATAGTGAAAACAATAGTGGTCCTAAAACGGAACCTTGAGGAACTCCGAAATTTACAGTTGATTTGTCAGAGGACAAACCATCCACAGAGACAAACTGATATCTTTCCAACCGATAAGATCTAAACCAGGCCAGAACTTGTCCGTGTAGACCATTTTGGGTTTCCAATCTCTCCAAAAGAATGTGGTGATCGATGGTATCAAAAGCAGCACTAAGGTCTAGGAATACTTGGACAGATGCAGAGCCTCGGTCTGATGCCATTAAAAGGTAATTTACCACCTTCACAAGTGCAGTTTCAGTGCTATGATGGGGTCTAAAACCAGATAGAAACATTTTGTATACCTTGTTTGTCTTCAGGAAGGCAGTGAGTTGCTGCACAACAGCTTTTTAAAAATATTTTGAGAGAGGAATGGGAGATTTGATATAGGCCGATAGTTTTAAAAATCCTTTCTTGGTCAATGTTTGACTTTTTCAAGAGAGGCTTCATTACTGCCACTTTCAGTGAGTTTGGTACACATCCGGGGGATAGAGAGACGTTTATTATGTTCAACATAGGAGGGCCAAGCAAAGGAAGCAGCTCTTTCAGTAGTTTAGTTGGAATAGGGTCCAGTATGCAGCTTGAAGGTTTAGAGGCCATGATTATTTTCATCATTGTGTTAATAGATATAGTACTTAAACACTTGAGTGTCTCCCTTGATCCTAGGTCCTGGCAGAGTTGTGCACTCAGGACAACTGAAGCTTTGGAGGAATATGCAGATTTAAAGAGGAGTCTAATTTGCTTTCTAATGATCATGATCTTTTCCTCAAAGAAGTTCATGAATTTATCAATGCTGAAGTGAAAGCCATCCTCTCTTGGGGAATGCTGTTTTTTTAGTTAGCTTTGCGACAGTATCAAAAATCAATTTAGGATTGTTCTTATTTTCCTCAATTAAGTTAAATAGTAAAAATAGGATGATTAAGCAGCAGTGAGGGGTGGCTCTTCAATACTGCACGGTACGGTTTTTCCAAGCTATTCGGAAGACTTTCAGTTTGGAGCCATTTCCGTTCCAATTTTCTGGAAGCTTGCTTCAGAGCTCGGGTATTTTCTGTATACCAGGGAGCTAGTATCTTATGACAAATATTTTTAGTTTTTAGGGGTGCGACTGCATCTAGGGTATTGCACAAGGTTAAATTGAGTTCCTCAGTTAGGTGGTAAACTGATTTTTGTCCTCTGACATCCTTGGGTAGGCAGAGGGAGTCTTGAAGGGCATCAAGGAATCTTTGGGTTGTCTGAGAATTTATAGCACGACTTTTGGTGATCCTTGGTTGGGGTCTGAGCAGATTATTTGTTGCGATTGCAAACGCAATAGAATGGTGGTCCAATAGTCCAGGATTATGAGGAAAAACAACATTTATTCCATGGGACAAAACTAGGTCCAGAGTATGACTGTGGCAGTGAGTAGGTTCGGAGACATGTTGGACAAATCCCACTGAGTCGATGATGGCTCCAAAAGCCTTTTGGAGTGGGTCTGTGGACTTTCCCATGTGAATATTAAAATCACCAAAAATGCAAATATTGTCTGCTATGACTACAAGGTCCGATAGGAATTCAGGGAACTCAGTGAGGAACGCTGTATATGGCCCAGGAGGCCTGTAAACAGTAGCTATAAAAAGTGATTGCGTAGGCTGCATAGATTTCATTACTAGATGCTCAAAAGATGAAAACGTCTTTTTTTGTTGTAAATTGAAATTTGCTATCGTATATGTTAGCAACACCTCCGCCTTTGCGGGATGCGTGGGGGATATGGTCACTATTGTAACCAGGAGGTGAGGCCTCATTTAACACAGTAAATTCATCAGGCTTAAGCCATGTTTCAGTCAGGCCACTCACATCAATATTATGATCAGTGATTAGTTCATTGACTATAACTGCCTTGGAAGTGAGGGATCTATCATTGAGTAGCCCTATTTTGAGATGTGAGGTATCTCAATCTCTTTCAATAATGTCAGGAATGGAGGAGGTCTTTAGTCCAGTGAGATTGCTAAGGCGAACACCGCCATGTTTAGTTTTGCCCAACCTAGGTTGAGGCACAGACACGGTCTCAATGGGGATAGCTGAGCTGACTACACTGACTGTGCTAGTGGCAGACTCCACTAAGCTGGCAGGCTGGCTAACAGCCTGCTTCCTGGCCTGCACCCTATTTCATTGAGGAACTAGGGGAGTTAGAGCCCTGTCTATGTTGGTAGATAAGATGAGAGCACTCCTCCAGCTAGGATGGAGTCTGTCACTCCTCAACAGGCCAGGCTTGGTCCTGTTTGTGGGTGAGTCCCAGAAAGAGGGCCAATTATCTACAAATTCTATCTTTTGGGAAGGGCAGAAAACAGTTTTCAACCAGCGATTGAGTTGTGAGACTCTGCTGTAGAGCTCATCACTCCCCCTAACTGGGAGGCGGCCAGAGACAATTACTCGATGCCGACACATCTTTCTAGCTGATTTACAGGCTGAAGCTATGTTGCGCTTGGTGACTGTTTCATCCTAACATCGTTGGTGCCGACGTGGATAACAATATCCCTATACTCTCTACACTCGCCAGTTTTAGCCAGCACCATCTTCAGATAAGCCTTAACGTCGGTAGCCCTGCCCCCTGGTAAACAGTGTATGATTGCCTGACGATTATTTTGAAGTCTAATACTGCAGGTAATGGAGTCGCCAATGACTAGGGTTTTCAATTTGTCAGAGCTAATGGTGGGAGGCTTCGGCGTCTCAGACCCCGTAACGGGAGGAGTAGAGCCCAGAGAAGGCTCGGCCTCTGACCCCGTAACAGGAGGAGTAGAGACCAGAGAAGGCTCGGCCTCTGACCCCGTAACGGGAGGAGTAGAGCCCAGAGAAGGCTCGGCCTCTGACCCCGTAACAGGAGGAGTAGAGACCAGAGAAGGCTCGGCCTCTGACCCCGTAACGGGAGGAGTAGAGCCCAGAGAAGGCTCAGCCTCTGACTCCGACTCCCCGCATTATGGGGAGAACCGGTTGAAAGTTTATGTCGGCTGAATAAGCGACACAGGTTGAGCATTCCTACAGCATTTCCCTCCAGAAGCCATGAGAAAGTTGTCCGGCTGCAGGGACTGTGTATCTGTACTTACTGGTGGCACAGACGCGGTTTCATCCTTTCCTACACTGAAATTGCCCTTACGTCTGAAGCTGGGCTTGCAACACAGCTATCCTCGCCGTAAGGCGATCGTTCTCCTGTATATTATGAGTACAGTGACTGCAATTGGAAGGCATCATGTTAATGTTACTACTTAGCTTCGGCTGGTGGAGGTCCTGACAAACCACATCCAGATAAAGTGTCCAGAGTGAAAAAGTTGAATGGGAAGAAAAAAAAATTGAGTGAAGGAAATACAAAAAATATACGTAATTAAAAAGTAAAAACAGTACATTTGTCAGGTAGCAAAGTAATGTGAGCAACAAAACGCACTGCAGCACGTAAACAAGTTGTAACGGCTTTCTTCCTGGGAAGTAGAGGAGGACCAAAATGCAGCGTGGTTAAAGTTCATGGTTCTTTAATAAGAGAAACTAACCATGAACAGACTGCAAAACCGAAACAGTCCTATCTGGTGCCACAAAGACAGGAACAATCACCCACAAAACCCAACACAAAACAGGCTACCTAAATATGGTTCCCAATCAGAGACAATGACTAACACCTGCCTCTGATTGAGAACCATATCAGTCCAAAGATAGAAATAGACAAACTAGACACACAACATAGAATGCCCACCCAGCTCACATCCTGACCAACACTAAAACAAGGAAAACACACAAGAACGATGGTCAGAACGTGACACAAGTCTGCAAGTTGTGACCGGAAATGACAGAGATGAGAAAAAAAACAGACAGTCTGCAAGTGTGCAAGCAACTGCTCGTTATGGCTGCTGCTCAGCGCTCACGAGACGAACCCACACATGCTGATGCTCCAGATACTCAACTAGTATGTACTAAATATGGCGAGTTTTATTGCTTCTTTAAACAGCAGTTTTCAGCTGTGCTAACATAATTGCAAAAGGGTTTTCTAATAATCAATTAGCCATTTAAAATGATAAACTTGGAATAGCTAATACAACGTGCCATTGGAACACAGGAGTTGGTTGCTGATAATGTGCCTCTGTACGTCTATGTAGATATTCCATTAAAAATCTGCCGTTTTCAGCTACAACAGTCATTTTCAACATTTAACAATGTCTACACTGTATTTCTGATCGATTTGATGTTGTCTCAATTTATTTTTATTTTTAAACAAGGACATTTCTAAGTGACTGCAAACTTCTGAACGGTAGTGTAGGTGTGATTTCCATAATTTGCAGAATATGTGCTTAAATGCAATTTGTTTATTTTTTAATTTATATATATCTTGGACAGATTCCCTTTGACTCAAATGTTGATAAGGCTTTTTTTACAGCTCAGGTGCAATATCCACGAAAAGATAAAACACAGACCCAGAAAATGCATGCCTTCTTTATTTTCAAAAGCATAAAGCAATAACACCGCCATGCTGAGATTCAACACGGGGCCCTCCAGGGGTGTGTGCTTAGTTCCATTTTGTACTCCATGTTCACCCACGACTGCGTGGCCATGCAGGACTCGAACAGGGAGGGGGTCAGTGATCTGGCAGTATACCTTGGGTACCTGTTTGCCCTGAATGCTGATTGGCTGAAAGCTGTGGTATATCAGACTGTATACCACACGTATGACAAAACAGTTATTTTTAGTGTTCTCATTACATTGGTAACCAGTTTATGATAGCAATAAGGAACCTTGAGGATTTGTGGTATATGGCCAATATACCATGGCTAAGGGCTGTATCCAGGCACTCCGCATTGTGCCATGCATAAAAACAGCCCTTAGCTGTGGTGTATTGAACATATACCACAACCCTCAAGCCTTATTGCTTAATTATAATGTTAATTATAATCACCTGCCGGTGTAAAACCATGAAAATGAAAAACAAGAACTACAGTGCATTCGGAAAGTATTCAGACCCCTTCTCACTTTTTCCACAATTTGTTACATTACAGACTTGTTCTAAAGTTGATTTTTAAAAAAATCCCTCCTCAATCTACACACAATACCCAATAATGACAAAGCAAAAATTGGATTTTAGAAATATTTGCAAACTTCTTGAAAATAAAAAAGTTAAATATTACATTTGCATAAGTATTCAGACCCTTTACTCAGTAGAATCGTTTGAACATTTGTATGAATTTTCTATCAAAATGTGTTTTTTGCCAGAAATGCCTTCTGGAAAACGTTTACCTTAATAACAAACTTGTATGCCATCTGTAAATAAGAATAAAGTATTTAAATTACCAGCCTAATTGGTTTAGCCACAGACAAAGTCAGGAACCTTCCCTCTAGCCATGATCGGCTGAGACAATGGATGGGCTGGACATGCTGAGAGATGAGTTTCGGATTGATCTGCTGTATAGCATGTTCTGTCTATAAAATGAGCTGCTCGTTATGTGTAGATAATCCTTTCTACTGCATTTAAAATATATATATAACATTAGCCATGGCGAACGGCAAATGTATTGCTAATGCTCTCAATATCGTTACTGCCCTGAATGGTTATGATTCAATATCGACAGACAATGAGGAAATCTCTGATTTAGGTAAAAACATTTTCATTGAAGAAGACATTGTAGAGTCTTCTGATGACAGTGATGGGGAAGAAATGGCAACCAACAATATTGTTGTCACGGAAGAAGTTGACCGAGTTTTGAAATCAGTGCAATGTCTGGTAGAAGCAGAGTATGATAAGGAGATGAATACAATTGTGGCGTTTGATTTCAAATGCAGAGGGAGTTGAAAAGAGAACACAGACGGCTGTTGTGTAAAACACCTGTTTCCGAATTACATCTTCAAACTAAGGGCAACCATGGCATCCGTGACTGAGAGGGTTACACCTGAAGCACGAGGACTTGCAGCGAGTTGTGAACTTCATCAACAACTATGCAGAGGATAATGCAATAGTATTACCAGGACGCCACCCAGGAGACAAACACTTTGGTGGAAAGCTGCTGCCATCCCATGTGACAAAAGCAGCGGTGTGGCGTCTCTACAAGGAATCAATAACAACACTTGGTGTGTAAAGCATTTATGATTATTTAATTTACCTTCAACATGATTGGAACTACTTTTATTGATCTCACATTATTTCTGTATTTTCCAGAGGTACGTGTAGTCAGGCTGTCTTCCTTCAGCAATCTGTGGAGAAAACTGCTGCCCCACATCTCAAACACTAAGCTCCAGACAGACCTGTGCTGGCAGTGCCAGAGGAACAACTATCAGGTCTGCCAATCTGCCAGAAGCTGTTAAGTCAGCAAAGCTGAAGATGCAAGAGCAGCATCATGTGCTGGTTAAGAGTGAGCGGTCTGTCTACCAGAAGATGGTTGCTGACTGCAAGATCAACTGTCAAGACCTGCAGTTGTCTTTTGGGGGCCCTCCTGAACCAGCAAGAAAAGACATCAGGATGCATTATAGTTTTGAGTTTGCTCAGCATGTACATAACATTTCTTCCTTTATAAGGACACATATATATATATGTATATATATATATATATATATATATATATACATATGTCCTTATTGATAGATAGATAGATAGATAGATAGATAGATAGATAGATAGATAGATAGATAGATAGATAGATAGATAGATAGATAGATATACGACACTACTAGTCAAAAGTTTAGACACACCTACTCATTCAAGGGTTTTTCTTACATTTTAATATATTCTCCATTGTAGAATAATAGTGTAGACATCGACACTATGAAATAACACATATGGTATCATGGAGTAACCAAAAAAGTGTTAAACAACTTCTTCAATGTCGCCATTTGCACAGCTTTGCACACTCTTGGCATTCTCTCAAATAGCTTCATGTGGAATGATTTTCCAACAGTCTTGAAGGAGTTCCCACATCTGCTGAAAACTTGTTGGTTGATTTTCCTTCACTCTGTGGTCTAACTCATCCTAATCCATCTCAATTGGGTTGAAGTCGGTTGATTGTGAAGGCCTGGTCATCTGATGCAGTACTCCATCACTCATCTTGGTCAAATAGCCCTTTCACAGCCTGGAGGTGTGTTTTGGGTCATTGTCCTGTTGAAAAACAAATGATAGTCCCACTAAGCGCAAACCAGATGGGATGGCGTGTTGCTGCAGAATGCTGTGGTAGACATGCTGGTTAAGTGTGCCTTGAATTCGAAATAATTACAGACATTGTCACCAGCAAAGCAACCCAACACCATCACACCTCCTCATCCATGCTTCACTGTGGGAACCACACATGCAGAGATCATCCGTTCAACTACTCTGCGTCTCAAAAAGAGACAATGGTTGGGGATCCAAAAATCTCAAATTTGGACTCATCAGATCAAAGGACAGATTTCCAACAGTCTAATGTCTATTGCTCTTGTTTCTTGGCCCAAGCAAGTCTCTTCTTCTTATTGCTGTCCTTTAGTAGTGATATCTTTGTAGCAATTCGACCATGAAGGTCTGATTCACACAGTCTCTTCTCAACAGCTGATGTTGAGATGTGTATGTTACATGAACCGTGAAGCATTTATTAGTGCTGCAATTTCTGAGGCTGGTAATTCTAATAAACTTATCCTCTGAGGCAGAGTTAACTCTGGGTTTTCCTTTCCTGTGGAGGTCCTCATGAGAGCCTGTTTCATCATAGTGCTTGATGATTTTTGCACTTGAAGAAAGTTTAAAAGTTCTTGAAATTTTCTGGATTGACTGACCTTCATTGACATGTCTTATATGGGCAGAAAACTTTGATTATGGTTAAGCTAACTGCAGTGTCCAATTTACAGTAACTAGTACAGAAAAAACACACCATGCTATTGTTTGAGGAGAGTAGCAATAGCTATTACAGTGATAAACTACCCTGCTATTGTTTGAGGAGAGTAGCAGTAGCTATTACAGTGATAAACTACCCTGCTATTGTTTGAGGAAAATGCACAACAACAAAACACTTATCAGGACAACTGGTTTGATACATTCACCTCTGAAGGTAAGTAATGTACTGACATTCAGTAATCTGGCTCTGATATGTCATCCTGAGGGTCCCAGAGATAACATTTTGTGTAGTAGTTTTGTTTGAAAAAAAAAATCTAGTTGTATATTCAAATGTAAGAACTGGATTAAGGTTTGGAATCTTTAAAAAATTGTTTTGCCTGAAGAGACATACCCTAATCTAACTGGCTGTAGCTCAGGACCTGGATCAAGGATATGCAATTTGAAAGGAAACCCTTTGAAGTTTGTAGAAATGTGAAATTAATGTATAGAATATAACACATTAGACCTGGCAAAAGATACTATATACAAAAAAGCATGTGTTTTCAAAAAAATAAAAAATGATAGAAATTTAATAGATAAACCATACATTCAGATATCATTCTGGTGTAATTTAGATTTTTGTCCACAACATGGTAGTAGTGGGTGTGCAAAGTTTCAGACTGAACCAGTGAAGAATCCTTGTTCTTCATGATGCTCTCTGCGCTTTTAACAGACCTCTGAGACTATCACAGTGCAGGTGCATTTATACGGAGACTTGATTACACACAGGTGGATTGTATTTATCATCATTAGTCATTTAGGTCAACATTGGATCATTCAGAGATCCTCACTGAACTTCTGGAGAGAGTTTGCTGCACTGAAAGTAAAGGGGCTGAATAATTTTGCACGCCCAATTTTTCAGTTTTTGATTTGTTAAAAAAGTTTGAAATATCCAATAAATGTCGTTCCACTTCATGATTGTGTCCCACTTGTTGATTCTTCACAAAAAAATACAGTTTTATATCTTTATGTTTGAAGCCTGAAATGTGGCAAAAAGTCGCAAAGTTCAAGGGGCCGAATACTTTCGCAAGGCACTGTATTCATATAAAAATACATTGTTGATGTCATTTAGCCTATCAGAAGCTTCTAAAGCTATGATATAATTTTCTGGGATTTTCCAAGCTGTTTAAAGGCACAGTTAATTTAGTGTATGTAAGCTTCTGACTCACTGGAATTGTGTTACAGTGAATTATAAGTGAAATAATCTTGTCGGTAAACAATTGTTGGAAGAATTACTTGTGTCATGCAGAAAGTAGATGTCCTAATTGACTTGCCAAAACTATAGTTTGTCGACAAGAAATTTGTGGAGTGGTTGAAAAACAAGTTTAATGACTCCAACCTAAGAGTATGTAAACTTCCGACTTCAGCTGTAAATCCACAAGTCTTTTATAATTACACTATTAGATTGTTTCTTACATCTACAAACAGCTAGTTTGTCTTTCCTTGGCAAGATTTTATTTTCTTGGCAAGTTGTGGATAAATTGTGTTAGCCGCTATTGCTATTTCCTAGTTAGCTGGTAGCTATCTATTTTGCTAGTGGGTGTGTGAGTGGACAAATTTTAATTATACATATACGTTTATCTGGCAGTGGAACCTGTTTATGTCACTCAATGGAAAAGAATGTAAAGAATGTGGAATAGATTCATTCAATGCGATCGATATTCCAGAATTCCATGAGAAACGCAGTACCATGTCTTTCAGTAGCTTTTCCCAAAGCTTAATGATCAGATTATTTGAGTCAACTGTGTAGTGCTAAGGGAAAAACCAAAACATGCACCCCTTGGGGTCCCCAAGACCGAGTTTGGGAAACACTGTTTGCAGTATTTTTGCAGTAATATTTTTAGCTGTTATTTCTGTGCCATAGTGTTATACCAGTGGCATTATATTTCTAGTGTATATTTTTATTGTCATATTTTTTGTTGATATTCACGCAAAATATACAGCCATAATAGTGCCATAATATGTTTTTGCTGGGTCTGCAAGGGTCTGTATATGTCATGTGTGCTGTTGATGAGACCTCTTCCACAGGGAAGGCCTGTTGGACAGAGTTAAAAAGAGCTGAGTTAATAATTGAGAGCGCCAATGAAGACCATCATAGAACATCAGAATATATATATAATATATCATTTTATTAATGTATATATATAATATATCATTGTATTAATGTATATATATAATATATCATTGTATTAATCTATATATATATAATATATAATTTTATTAATGTATATATATAATATATCATTTTATTAATGTATATATAATATATAATTTTATTAATGTATATATAATATATAATTTTATTAATGTATATATATAATATATCATTTTATTAATGTATATATATAATATATCATTGTATTAATGTATATATATTTAATATATCATTGTATTAATGTATATATAATATATCATTTTATTAATGTATATATATATATAATATATCATTGTATTAATGTATATATATAATATATCATTGTATTAATGTATATATATAATATATCATTGTATTAATGTATATATAATATATAATTGTATTAATGTATATATATAATATATCATTTTATTAATGTATATATATAATATATAATGTTATTAATGTATATATATAATATATCATTGTATTAATGTATATATATAATATATCATTTTATTAATGTATATATATATAATATATCATTGTATTAATTTATATATATAATATATCATTGTATTAATGTATATATATAATATATCATTGTATTAATGTATATATATATTATATCATTGTATTAATGTATATATATAATATATCATTTTATTAATGTATATATATAATATATCATTGTATTAATGTATATATATAATATATCATTGTATTAATGTATATATATAATATATCATTGTATTAATGTATATATATATATATAATATATCATTGTATTAATGTATATATATAATATATCATTGTATTAATGTATATATATAATATATCATTGTATTAATGTATATATATAATATATCATTGTATTAATGTGTATATATATAATATATCATTGTATTAATGTATATATATAATATATCATTGTATTACTGTATATATATAATATATCATTGTATTAATGTATATATATAATATATCATTGTATTAATGTATATATATAATATATCATTGTATTAATGTGTATATATATAATATATCATTGTATTAATGTATATATATAATATATCATTGTATTAATGTATATATATAATATATCATTGTATTAATGTATATATATAATATATCATTTTATTAATGTATATATATAATATATCATTGTATTAATGTAGATATATAATATATCATTGTATTAATGTATATATATAATATATCATTGTATTAATGTAGATATATAATATATCATTGTATTAATGTAGATATATAATATATCATTGTATTAATGTATATATATAATATATCATTGTATTAATGTATATATATAATATATCATTGTATTAATGTATATATATAATATATCATTGTATTAATGTATATATATAATATATCATTGTATTAATGTATATATATATAATATATCATTGTATTAATGTATATATATAATATATCATTGTATTAATGTATATATATAATATATCATTGTATTAATGCTACGTATCAGGAAGCAGTGTTAAGGACGTCTCACTGTTGTTTCTGGAATTACTCTTCAATACAAAGCATTACTTCTCAAAGAGTTTAGCTGCTTTCAGCTCTTCTCATAGGAGAACACAGGTACCATTTCCAATCCGCGGCAGAACAATGTCCCTATCTCTCTCAATGACCTGAGCACACCTCAGTCTGACCTCGTCTGGACCCAATCATCATCATTCAATACCTACCGTAGGGCAGAGGCAGAGAGTAGCCCTTGATGGCTGCTGTGCTGTGGAGGTGATATGGGAGTCTCTGTGGTCACTGTAGTCTCTATAGGATTACTACTCTGTTCTCTCTTTCTCTCTCTCTCTCTCTCTCTCTCTCTCTCTCTCTCTCTCTCTCTCTCTCTCTCTCACACACACACACACACACACACACACACACACACACACACACACACACAGACCTGCCCTGTTGGAGACACTTCCTATAGTCCTTGTGTGTACTCCACGCTCTGTGGGAACCATAACCCTGTGGATGTTTCTGGGGAAGATTAATTAAGGGCATCGTTCCGGGTCACATGAGAAAATGGATAACACAATCGTGTTGCTGAGTCTCATCTTTCCATAAAGGAGTCATAATAGTTTTGTAGGCCAAATCGTTCGGACGCTACAGATCATTTTGTGAGAAGACCGCTCTAGGTCTGTCACCTTTCATTGCAGATGTGGAAGTGGATACTGTGGAATGAGGCAACAAAACCCCCCAGATATCTCTAGTTTAAATGGACAGATTTGTATGTTTTTATTATTATGCTAATTAGATTTCCGCGGAGAACTTGCACAATTGGTGGCTGACGAAATACTTTTTTGCCCCACTGTGTTTAATGTTGGTGGGGGATATTACTCTATTTTAATGTTACTCCTTAATCACTATGATAAGTACAATTTTTCTTGAATGTACTTTTAAGAGCTGAGATCTACTTTGAAGTGCAAAGTGTAGCAATACAGGTGATATCAATTCTTGAATCAAACATGGTGGCAAAGCAGGAAGATTAGAATGCTGTGAACCAAGAGGTTGTGAGTTCAAACCCCAAGGGAGGAAATGTTGAATATTAATTACTGTATAAATGTCTTTCACCTGTCTTTGTGCTTGTCTCTACCTCCTTCTAGGTGTCCCCCATTATTCGCTGGGCATTTACACCTGTTTGTCAAGTCAACCAGCACTTTTTCTCAGCTCCTGCTTTTCCCCAGTCTCTCTGTTTCTTGCTCTCCTGGTTTTGACCTTTGCCTGTCCTAATTCTGAGCCCGCCTACCTGACCACCCTGCCTGACCCTGAGCCTGCTTGCCGTCCTGTGCCTTTGCCACTACTCTGGATTATTGATCTCTGCCTGCCTTGACCTGTCTTTTACCTGCCCCTGTTGTTGTAATAAACATTTTTACTTCAACACAGTCTGCATTTGGGCCTTACCTAAAATGTGATAAAATTAACTTGCTCAGTGCACTCATATGTGTTAAATACATTGCATGTTTAAAGCACTGTGTGTAGCTATATAGTACCAAAGACTTTTTTTAGGTAAGATGTCCAAATAATAGTTGAATGAACATATGAGGCAATTTCTGCCTGTTTTCCCATCTTGGAGCTAAGTTTGGGCCAACTAAAAATGTTAAGTTCAGGTTACACTTTGACCGAAGAGTTGAGCAAACAAAACAAAGGCTGTGGAACCAGTTACTTAATCATGTTTAGATGAAAGAACTAGATTTCTTTTTACAGTGTATGTCATCCCATGACATTTTCTGCAATGACTGCAAAACAAAGGGTTTCTAATAATAAATTGACATTGACACATGCTGAATCCATAAGCAGTTCTGGAGCACATTTTAATGGTCAGTGTGGATTCAGCAAATCATATTTTCTCCCTGTTTTATTTATTTTCTTCCCCGGGTACAGGTTTATCTAACCATTCAATTTTTCTGCTGATATTCATGAATGTCAAATAGATTTAAACCCGAGCAGGTTGTTATGTGGTGGCAGCAGATGGATAACGATTGGCTGTTGAGTGGCTGATGGAAATTAAAGCTGTCCTTTATTACCTCTTTATGCCCTACATCTCTCTCCCACATCCTACCTCTCTCCTCCCCATCCCTACACCTCTCCTCCACTCTCCTCCCCCTTCCCACCACCACCACTCAACCACTGCTAAAGATAGCAGCCAGTGACATACCCAGAGGTGTATAAAATGTCAGGATTGCAGTGATGGAGAAGCACAGTAATGAGATGATAATTGTGTGTTTTCTATGCCTTTAGATGTCAACAGAGAGAACAACAAGCTCCTTGGATGCTCCTGTCAATAAATTGCCGAAGCAGACAAAATTACATTATATAGTCATTTAGAGGGCTGGAGAGTGCTAGCCATTATATTGGCTAGCACTTTACCTGAACCCTACCAGTCAAAATGGCTGCAATTTCTCTGTCATAAGTGTGGCCAAATGCAGGCTCAATGCAAAGCACTGTCAAAATGACTGTCAAATTCACAAAAAGAGTAAATTATTAATGGCAGTTCAGACTGTAAGACTGTTATATGATGACTGTTGTGAGGGGGGGGGGGGGATTTTGTAACATAATCATTCCTGGTTGGCAGAAAATTGGCTACATGTAATCATTGCATATTTTGTAAAAAGGGTTTAAAATCAACATTCAGCTGTTTCCATTGTATGAATTGTATATGTTTTATTGATTTTATGTGTGATGCCTTCTTGCACATTAAATATCTCCCTCTGGGATGATAAAGATTGATTGATTGACAAATTAATCAACTGGCATCAGCAAGGATGGCTTTTGACATTTTACGATGCCATACGTACTAGCTGATGACATTTTAATGCTGGATTTACTGTACGTCTCTTGCTTCATTACAACTGCACACATACTGTATGTAAACCTTCATGTCAAGAAATATACTTTGTTTTATGATGATGAACATTGCCCAGATAGCCTCTTCCACTCAAACTTTAAAATAATTGAACCTAGTAAATAAAACAATAACTCTAAACTACTAAAAAGCTTCTTCCACCTTTATTAAACCTTCTTTACAGTACACTGTGAGTCACTTCCCAGTCTAGACACTTCCCAGTCTAGACACTTCCCAGTCTAGACACTTCCCAGTCTAGACACTTCCCAGTCTAGACACTTCCCAGTCTAGACACTTCCCAGTCTAGTCACTTCCCAGTCTAGACACTTCCCGGTCTAGACACTTCCCGGTCTAGACACTTCCCGGTCTAGACACTTCCCGGTCTAGTCACTTCCCGGTCTAGACACTTCCCGGTCTAGTCACTTCCCGGTCTAGTCACTTCCCGGTCTAGTCACTTCCCGGTCTAGACACTTCCCGGTCTAGACACTTCCCGGTCTAGACACTTCCCGGTCTAGTCACTTCCCGGTCTAGTCACTTCCCAGTCTAGACACTTCCCAGTCTAGACACTTCCCAGTCTAGTCACTTCCCAGTCTAGACACTTCCCGGTCTAGTCACTTCCCGGTCTAGACACTTCCCGGTCTAGTCACTTCCCGGTCTAGACACTTCCCGGTCCTGTCACTTCCCGGTCTAGACACTTCCCGGTCTCGACACTTCCGGGTCTCGACACTTCCCGGTCTCGACACTTCCCGGTCTAGACACTTCCCGGTCTAGACACTTCCCGGTCTAGACACTTCCCGGTTTAGACACTTCCCGGTCTAGTCACTTCCCGGTCTAGTCACTTCCCGGTCTAGTCACTTCCCGGTCTAGACACTTCCCGGTCTAGACACTTCCCGGTCTAGACACTTCCCGGTCTAGTCACTTCCCGGTCTAGTCACTTCCCAGTCTAGACACTTCCCAGTCTAGACACTTCCCGGTCTAGTCACTTCCCGGTCTAGACACTTCCCGGTCTAGTCACTTCCCGGTCTAGACACTTCCCGGTCTAGTCACTTCCCGGTCTAGACACTTCCCGGTCCTGTCACTTCCCGGTCTAGACACTTCCCGGTCTCGACACTTCCGGGTCTCGACACTTCCCGGTCTCGACACTTCCCGGTCTAGACACTTCCCGGTCTAGACACTTCCCGGTTTAGACACTTCCCGGTCTAGTCACTTCCCGGTCTCGACACTTCCCGGTCTCGACACTTCCCGTTCTAGACACTTCCCGGTCTAGACACTTCCCGGTCTAGTCACTTCCCGGTCTCGACACTTCCCGGTCTAGACACTTCCCAGTCTCGACACTTCCCAGTCTCGACACTTCCCAGTCTAGGCACTTCCCAGTCTAGACACTTCCCAGTCTAGACAGTCTCAGTGTTGTATTAAGTGTTTTGCTAGTTCAGGATTTCACTATTTGATAATTATATATGATTGATGTTACGATTGTAAATTGGTTCACAATTCAGTCTTTGACTGCGGGAAACCAATAAAACCTACTACTGCCACTATCCCTAGAGAGGTCCAGGCACCAGCAACGAAAGAAGTGTTTGGAGGGGGAAGAAAAATAAGACCCTGATGCGTCTGCTTCATCTTGGTAAACTCACCTACTACTCCTCTCTGTTACGCTCTTTTCACTGCGCCTGGGCTCTCCCCACTCTCCATGCGCTGGAGTCAGTGTCTGGGAGTGCCTGATAAGCTCAGAGGCATACGCCGGCAAGCATCTGGGCGTCGAACTGAGGGAGGGGCTGCTGAGAGGCAACCGGCAGGTTAGCTAGACCGACACGTCTGCTTCTACCATCAGAGAGGTCAGGAAATGCCTGAGTGCCTTCTCGCTGACTTTCTCTCCATTACTCTTTTATTTTTTCCTTCACTCTCTCCCTATCTGTTTCTCACTCTTTTCTTCTCCCCTTTCTCTCTCTTCTCTCTTCCCCTTCCCTCACTCCTCCTCACTCACTCTCTCTTATTTAGTTTTTTTTTCTCCAACCCGTGGTATGACCGCTGTTATTCCCTATTAAGTGAGATTAGGGTGGACACGTTTATCATGGGGGGCTTAATAACAGTGCCTTGCTAAAGTATTCATCCCCCTGGCGTTTTTCCTATTTTGTTGCATTACAACCTGTAATTGAAAAGGATTTTTATTTGGATTTCATGTAATGGACATACACAAAATAGTCTAAATTGGTGAAGTGAAAAAAATAACTTGTTTCAAAGAATTCAAAAAAATAAAAAACAGAAAATTGGTGCGTGCATATTTATTCACCGCCTTTGCTATGAAACACCTAAATAAGATCTTGTGCAACCAATTGCCTCCAGAAGTCACATAATTAGTTAAATAAAGTCCACCTGTGTGCAATCTAAGTGTCATATAATCTTTCTCATGATCTCAGTATATATACACCTGTTCTGAAAGGCCCCAGAGTCTGCAAAACCACTAAGCAAGGTGCACCACCAAGCAAGCGGCACTATGAAGACCAATGAGCTCTCCAAACAGGTCAAGGATAACATTTTGGAGAAGTACAGATCAGGGTTGGGTTCTTAAAAAATATGAACATCCCACCATTAAATCCATTATTAAAAAATGGAAAAAATATGGCACCACAACAAACCTGTCAAGAGAGGACCGCCCACCAAAACTCACGGACCAGGCAAGGAGGCCATTAATCAGAGAGGCAACAAAAAGACCAAAGATAACCCTGAAGGAGCTGCAAAGCTCTACAGCGGATAGTGGAGTATCTGTCCATAGAACTACTTTAAAGCCGTACATTCCACGGAGCTGGGTTTTATGGAAGAGTGGCCAGAAAAAAGCCATTGCTTCAAGAAAAAAATAAGCGAACATGTTTGGTGTTTGCCAAAAGGCATGTGGGAGTCTCCCCAAACACATGGAAGAAGGTTCTCTGGTCGGATGAAAAAAAGCTTTTTGGCCATTAAGGAAAATGCTATGTCTGGTGCAAACCCAACACCTCTCATCACGACGAGAACAACATCATGCTGTGAGGATGTTTTTCATCGGCAGGTACTTGGAAACTGGTCAAAATTGAAAGAATGATGGAAGGAGCTAAATACAGGGAAATTCCTGAGGGAAACTTGTTTCAGTCTTCCAGAGATTTGAGACTGGGACAGAGGTTTATCTTCCAGCAGGACAATGACCCTAAGCATACTGCTAAAGCATTACTTGAGTGGTTTAAGTGGAACCATTTAAATGTCTTGGAATGGCCTAGTCAAAGCCCAGACCTCAATCCAATTGAGAATCCGTGGTATGACTTAAAGATTGCTGTACACCAGCGGAACCCATCCAACTTGAAGGAGCTGGAGCAGTTTTGCTTTGAAGAATGGGTAGAAATCTCAGTGGCTAGATGTGCCAAGCTTATAGAGACATAACCCAAGAGACTTGCAGCTGTAATTGCTGCAAAAGGTGGTATGGACTTTGGGGAAGGGGGTGAATAGTTAAGCACGCTCAAGTTTTCAGTTTTTTTGTGTTATTTCTTGTTTCACATCTTCAAAGCGGTAGGCATGTTGTGTAAATCAAATGATACAAACCCCCCCAGAATCCATTTTAATTCCAGGTTGTAAGGCAACAAAATTGGAATAACGCCAAGGGGGGTGAATATATTTGCAAGCCACTGTATATGTCTAATAAAAAGCATGAGCTGGTGCACACTACCCAAAAAGTTGGTAGAGGTGCTGACTAATGGCGAGTTAGCCCTAAAAATAAATAAAGCGATTTACACACTCTATACACAAGCTCCCAGTAATTCATCGCTTAAACCACCAACATTTCAGCATCACTACAGTGAGACCATGGCGAAAAGTTGGTGGTTTACCCAATAAACCACGTTGGTGGTTTCCCAATAAACCATGTTGGTGGTTTAACCAATAAATTACTGGGAGCTTGCATATAGCGTTTGTGACACTCTTTATTTATTTTTAGGGCTTAAGATATGTGTCATCGTCATCTCGCAGGTGCTGGGAGATTATCCTCTTCCATGAAGATTAAGTCTCCCCCCTCAAATCCCCCCACTCGGCGGAATCTCCTCAAACTGGGGCAATAATTAAGCAAAGCTCATTCATATTCATCAGCTTCTTAAACACCCAGCCATGATTAGAGTTGGAGCTGAAAACTTGATGAAGATTTGGACACAAAGTTGTCACATGTTTTCTTATAGCGACGACGGTGTCCAATCTATTATTCTTGCTTTTTTTCTTTCTTTCTCAGCATTATATTCCAAATGGATAATAAGCATGTGGTTCTCAAAAGTTCCTGCGATATTTGTTGAGGAAGGATACACACAAAGCAACATCATCATCAGTACTTTGCCATTCAAGGAGTCTCTCAAAAGGTCAAGAGACTCCATTGGAGTATAGGCCTTCACATGACAGCTACTTTAGTCTCCATTTTTCCTGGCAGTTTGCTACTATAGCCAACTATAGTGTGCTCCCTGAAAATGGCTGGGCTTTCTCTGATTGCTATTAACATTCCTTTGTTGTTAATATATTTTCCAATTATAAATAGCTAATGCATTGCACCTACCAAACAACATGACAAGAATAGGCCCAGTTCTTAAGGGCTGATCCAACAATAGTCTGGGACCTTGCCAAGGCCCTCTTAATGTTTCAACTGAAAGACAGTTCTTTCTTTTTCCCAAGTCTTTCAAGCTTTTCTTTGAAAGTTGTCTACTCCTGCGTCACAACATACTGAGACATTCCGTGCGAGCAGAATTTCTTTGAGTCATTTGAGGCGGGTGGGAGGCGCAACAGGAGGATGGGCTCATTGTAATGGCTGGAATGGAATAAATGAAACACATCAAACATATAGAAACCATGTGTTTGACTCATTTTCATATATTCCAATCCAGACATTACAATGAGCCAGTCCTCCTATAGCTCCTCCCACCGGCCTCCACTGTTTGACAGTGCTGAGTCTACCATTTTATCAAAGGTATTGTACCATAACCACATCAGCTAGCATTGTTGTCGCCACTGGATTCTTGGTAAGCAACAAACACAGAGAGAGATGCCATTTTGTGCGAACTAATCATCTCTTTACCCTGTGTAGCTTACAGTAGAAAACTCTACAAATCTTTTGGAGATGCATATTTGCTCCAGAGTCTTGCCCTGCTTTATGAACCGTGGCTAATGTAATTAAATATGTAGAGGAATCTGCGTGAATCTTCCCATATGAGCCCAAAAGCGCTGCTGTTGCTGTGAGGATTCCTTCTGTGTTTGTTAGCATCCAGCCCTAGCTAGCTACCTCCCTGCAGGCTGTCAATAAATATGTGTTACGTAAAACTACCGACTCCACAAAAAAGTCAAACAGATCTGCAGGAGGACTTAGCCGGCCATCCCTGGACACACACTCACTATTAATTTGTGTGTGTGTGCGTGTGCGTGCATGAGCCAAAGACCAGGTTTAATGCACTGCAGGATGTTGCCATCTAAAGACAGTGTGAACATACAGTGTTTAAGATGAGAAAGGCAAGGGAGAAGGTGATTTATCAGAGAATCCTGGGGAATTGATTAAAATATCTACAGTATGCTGACATCAATGGAGGCTCCTCAGAGGAGGAAGGGGAGGACCATCTTAGTGAATTTCAGAAATAAATACAGTGCCTTGCGAAAGTATTCGGCCCCCTTGAACTTTGCGACCTTCTGCCACATTTCAGGCTTCAAACATAAAGATATAAAACTGTATTTTTTTGTGAAGAATCAACAACAAGTGGGACACAATCATGAAGTGGAACGACATTTAATGGATATTTCAAACTTTTTTAACAAATCAAAAAACGGAAAAATTGGGCATGCAAAATTATTCAGCCCCTTTACTTTCAGTGCAGCAAACTCTCTCCAGAAGTTCAGTGAGGATCTCTGAATGATCCAATGTTGACCTAAATGACTAATGATGATAAATACAATCCACCTGTGTGTAATCAAGTCTCCGTATAAATGCACCTGCACTGTGATAGTCTCAGAGGTCCGTTAAAAGCGCAGAGAGCATCATGAAGAACAAGGAACACACCAGGCAGGTCCGAGATACTGTTGTGATGAAGTTTAAAGCCGGATTTGGATACAAAAAGATTTCCCAAGCTTTAAACATCCCAAGGAGCACTGTGCAAGGGATAATATTGAAATGGAAGGAGTATCAGACCACTACAAATCTACCAAGACCTGGCCGTCCCTCTAAACTTTCAGCTCATACAAGGAGAAGACTGATCAGGGATGCAGCCAAGAGGTCCATGATCACTCTGGATGAACTTCAGAGATCTACAGCTAAAGTGGGAGACTCTGTCCATAGGACAACAATCAGTCGTATATTGCACAAATCTGGCCTTTATGGAAGAGTGGCAAGAAGAAAGCCATTTCTTAAAGATATCCATAAAAAGTGTTGTTTAAAGTTTGCCACAAGCCACCTGGGAGACACACCAAACATGTGGAAGAAGGTGCTCTGGTCAGATGAAACCAAAATTGAACTTTTTGGCAACAATGCAAAACGTTATGTTTGGTGTAAAAGCAACACAGCTCATCACCCTGAAAACACCATACCCACTGTCAAACATGGTGGTGGCAGCATCATGGTTTGGGCCTGCTTTTCTTCAGTGGGGACAGGGAAGATGGTTAAAATTGATGGGAAGATGGATGGAGCCAAATACAGGACCATTCTGGAAGAAAACCTGATGGAGTCTGCAAAAGACCTGAGACTGGGACGGAGATTTGTCTTCCAACAAGACAAAGATCCAAAACATAAAGCAAAATCTACAATGGAATGGTTCAAAAATAAACATATCCAGGTGTTAGAATGGCCAAGTCAAAGTCCAGACCTGAATCCAATCAAAATGCACAACACAAATTGACGGTACGAACAAACAGGGATGTTCAAAAGCAGCTTTTGATAGTACTTCGTTTTTGGGCATGTAAAAGATGTGGCTTCTAGTGGGCACAATGAGAGGAAAGGTTCCACTAATAAAGGGAACTACAAGGAGTTTGCAGAGGTAATTGCATGTATTATGCTTTATTTGCTGATCATATGGACATTTCTACTGTCTTCTCTGGTATGTCAAAATCAATTCAGAATGATTTGATAGCTTCCATCACCCATTGAAAGTGAGATTTATAGAGAGGTTGACGCA
This sequence comes from Oncorhynchus masou masou, assembly GCF_036934945.1. Taxonomy (NCBI): domain Eukaryota; kingdom Metazoa; phylum Chordata; class Actinopteri; order Salmoniformes; family Salmonidae; genus Oncorhynchus; species Oncorhynchus masou. The sequence continues at coordinate 475,428 of NC_088230.1, forward strand.
GTGCATTTTCTAGCAGTTGTCAGTTATCGATAGGTACAGTGGGGCAAAAAAGTATTTAGTCAGCCACCAATTGTGCAAGTTCTCCCACTTAAAAAGATGAGAGAGGCCTGTAATTTTCATCATAGGTACACTTACACTATGACAGACAAAATTAGAAAAAAATCCAGAAAATCACATTGTAGGATTTTTTATGAATTTATTTGCAAATTATGGTGGAAAATAAGTATTTCATTACTTCACGATCAGAGCCGGTTGCACACAATGATCAGTCTAGGGGGTTATCTGATTTTAACATTTTGATTCCATATCTATAGTTTTCCAAAAATCCAGAAAATCACATTGTATGTGATTGCATTTTATTGCATGACATAAGTATGTGATCACCTACCAACCAGTAAGAATTCCGTCTCTCACAGACCTGTTAGTTTTTCTTTAAGAAGCCCTCCTGTTCTCCACTCATTACCTGTTTTAACTGCACCTGTTTGAACTCGTTACCTGTATAAAAGACACCTGTCCACACTCTCAATCAAACAGACTCCAACCTCTCCACAATGGCCAAGACCAGAGAGCTGTGTAAGGACATCAGCGATAAAATTGTAGACCTGCACAAGGCTGGGTTGGGCTACAGGACAATAGGCAAGCAGCTTGGTGAGAAGGCAACAACTGTTGGCGCAATTATTAGAAAATGAAAGAAGGTCAAGATGACGGAAAATCACCCTCGGTCTGGGGCTCCATGCAAGATCTCACCTCGTGGGGCATCAATGATCATGAGGAAGGTAAGGGATCAGCCCAGAACTAGACGGCAGGACCTGGTCAATGACCTGAAGAGAGCTAGGACCACAGTCTCAAAGAAAACCATTAGTAACACACTACGCCATCATGGATTAAAATCCTGCAGTGCACACAAGGTCCCCCTGCTCAAGCCAGCGCATGTCCAGGCCCATCTGAAGATCCAGAGGAGGAATGGGAGAAGGTTATGTGGTCTGATGAGACAAAAATAGAGCTTTTTGGTCTAAACTCGCCTTGTTTGGAGCAATAAGAAGGATGAGTACAACCCCAAGAACCACATCCCAACCGTGAGACATGGAGGTGGAAACCTCATTCTTTGGGGATGATTTTCTGCAAAGGGGACAGGACAACTGCCCCGTATTGAGGGAAGGATGGATGGGGCCATGTATCACGAGATCTTGGCCAACATCCTCCTTCCCTCAGTAAGAGCATTAAAGATGGGTCGTGGCTGGGTCTTCCAGCATGACAACGACCTGAAACACACATCCAGGGCAACTAAGGAGTGGCTCCGTAAGAAGCATCTCAAGGTCCTGGAGTGGCCTAGCCAGTCTCCAGACCTGAACCCAATAGAAAATCTTTGGAGGGAGCTGAAAGTCCGTATTGCCCAGCGACAGCCCCGAAACCTGAAGGATCTGGAGAAGGTCTGTATGCAGTAGTGGGCCAAAATCCCTGCTCCAGTGTGAGCAAACCTGCTCAAGAACTACAGGAAACGTATGATCTCTGTAATTGCAAACAAAGGTTTCTGTACCAAATATTAAGTTCTGCTTTTCTAATGTATCAAATACTTATGTCATGCAATAAAATGCAAATTAATTGAAAGTCATACAATGTGATTTTCTGGATTATTGTTTTAGATTCCGTCTCTCACAGTTGAAGTGTACATATGATTAAAATTACAGACCTCTATGTGCTTTGTAAGTAGGAAAACCTGCAAAATCGGCAGAGTATCAAATACTTGTTCTACCCACTGTATATGCAACAAATTATCCACCAACAGGTTTCTGTGCCAATGCACCAATAAACAGATACTGACTTTGGGCCCCACTATAAGTAGACTATGTGAATCTAGACAAACAGAAAAACACATCCCTCCTTGTAGGCCTACCCAGTATCGAAGGCTTGGCTTGAGAATCTCTGAATGTCATTCAACTTTGTGGTGTTTTGGAACAGATGTCTCTTTCCATTCATCAAATTCCCGCTGCACAGTTTGGGTTGATTGATTGATTATATTTGTCAGTTAAAAAAATACAAATATACACAAATAATTTTAAAAGTGACCTGGATTGCACAACAAAAGGGCCGTATTTCCATTTTAATCCCTACATTTGGTGCAACATATGCTACAGTAATAAAAGGACTGAATGTGCATCTAATTTACACATCGCCATCTTCCTTTGGGATCAACTTATTTTGTTTTTCTATCGTGCATAATGTGCGGTAGCCTACATCATAGGCTATGTATTGGATAACGTCGAATTCATTTGGGGATTTGTGGGCTCGGGCTCAGAAAATGTATTTCCTGTATTAAATGTATGTAATGTATGGTTCATCAGGCTCAGGTAGCATCAAGCCACTCATGCGTTGTCTTGGCTGCGTGCTTATGGTTGTTGCCCTGTTGGAAAGTGAATCTTCGCCCACGTCTGAGGTTCTGAGTGCTGAGGTTCTGTAGCAGGTTTTCATCATGGTTCTTTCTGTCAATCCTGACTAGTCTCCCATTCCCTGCCGCTGAAAAATATCCCCACAGCATGATGCTGTTTCCTCCAGACGTGACGCTTGGCATTCAGACCAAATGCCAAGCATTTTGGCAAACTCCTAACAGATTGGTGGAGTGCTGCAGAGATGGTTGTCCTTTTGTAAGGTTCTCCTTCTCCACAGAGGAACTCTGGAGCTCTGTCAGAGTGACCATTGGGTTCTTGGTCAGCTCCCTGACATAGGCCCTTTTACCTGATTGCTCAGGAAGAGTCTTGGTGGCCAACTTTTTCCATTTAAGGATGATATAGGCCACTGTGTTAATGGGGACTTTCATTGCTGCAGATGTTTTGGTACCCTACCTCAGATCTGTGCCTTGACAGAATCCTGTCTTGGAGTTCTACGGACAATTTATTTGACCTCATGGCTTGATTTTTGCCATGACATGCACTGTCAACTGTGGGACCTTATATAGGTATGTGCCTTTCCAAATCCTGTCCAATCAAGTTGTAGAAACATCTCAAAGATCATCAATGGAAACAGTATGCACCTGAGCTCAATTTTGAGTCTCATAGCAAAGGGCCTGAACACTCATGTAAATAAGGTTTTTCACAATTTACATTGTTATAAATTTGCAAACATTGCTGAAAACCAGTTTTTGCTTTGTCATTATGGGTATTGTGTGTAGATTGATTAGGATTCAATTTATTTAATACATATTAGAATAAGGCTGTAACTTAACTAAAAAGGGAAGGGGTCAGAATACTTTCTAAAACTACAATTGATGCATCAATCCGTTCGTTTCAGTTCAAGCTATTACATAAAATACTTGTGTAACGTTCGTCGTCAAGGGTAGACCAAGGCACAGCGGGATTTGAGTTCATCATATTTTATTAAAATGTGAACCAGCAAAAAAACAATAAACAATACAACGAACAAAGCTTTGTCGTGCAAAAATACGGGGACGTAGCCCCCACTCCCTACGCTGATCCCTCCACTTATGTGGAACCGGACCGTGGATCGTCGCCGGAGACTCCGGACCGTGAATCGTTGCCGGAGGTACCGGATCATGGATCGTCGCCAGAGGCTCTGGACTGGGAACCCCCGCTGGAGGCTCCGGACTGCAGATCGTCGCCGGAGGCTCTGGACTGGGAACCCCCGCTGGAGGCTCTGGACTGCAGCTCATCACTGGAGGCTCTGGACTGGGGACCGTCACTGCATGCTCCTTGCCATGGATTGTCACTACAGGCTTCGTGGCTTTGTTCCATGGATTACCACTACAGGCTCCGGGCCATGGATCATCACTGAAGGCTTCGTGCCATGGATCATCACTGGAGGCTCTGAGCCATGGATCATCACTGGAAGCTTCGGGCCATGGATCATCACTGGAGGCTCCAGGCCATGGACGTTCACTGGAGGCTTCGGGCCATGGATTATCACTTGAGGCTTCGTACATACAGCCAGAACAGGTCTCACCGGACTGAGGAGACATACTGGAAGCCTGGTGCGGGGATCTGCCACAACACGTCCTGGCTGGGTACCCACTCCAGCTCGGTGAGTGTGGAGAGCTGGCACAGGACGCACTGGGCTATGAAGGCGCACTGGAGACATAGTGCGTAGAGCCGGCGCAGGATATGCTGGGCCGTGGAGGCGCACTGAAGGTCTGGAGCGCAGAGCTGGCACTATCCGTCCTGGCTGAATGCCCACTCTAGCACGGCAACTGTGGGGAGCTTGCACAGAGTGCACCGGGCTGTGGATGCTCACTGAAGGCATGGTGCACAGAACCGGATAACACGGTGCTTGACCGGTCACTCGCTCCCCACAGTAAGCACGGGGAGTTGGCTCAGGTCTGAACCCTGACTCCGCCAATCTCCCCGTGTGCCCTCTCCCAAAAAAATGTTTTTGGGGGCTGCCTCTCGTGCTTCCTTCGTTGAACTCCTCATATCGTCGCCGTTCTGCCTTCGCTGCCTCTATCTCCTCCTTCGGACGGCGATACTCCCTGGCCCTTGTCCAGGGTCCTGCTCCCTCCAGGATTTCCTCCCAGGTCCTCCTGACCAAGCTGCTTGATTCGTTGGTGGTGGGATCTTCTGTAACGTTCGTCGTTAAGGGTAGACCAAGGCGCAGCATGATTTGAGTTCATCATATTTTATTAAAATGTGAACCAGCAAAAAAACAAACAATACAATGAACAAAGCTTTGTCGTGCAAAAATACATGCAACCAAACAAAGACAAGATCCCACAACTGAAGGTGGGAAAAATGGTTGCCTAAGTATGAGCCCCAATCAGAGACACCGATAGACAGCTGCCTCTGATTGGGAACCATACTAGGCCAACAAAGAAAAAGAAAACATAGATATACAAAAACTAGAGTACCCACCCTAGTCCCACCCTGACCTAACCCAAAATATAGAGAATAAACAGGGATCTCTAAGGTCAGGGCGTGACAACTTGCTACAAAAAGAATGCTCAATATATTTGGTAATTGAAAAGTCTGCCCTTTGCAGATTCACTAGTGGCTCGCTTTTGGAGTGAGGTCCAGAAATGGTTATGTCATAGTATCAGGGTTCAGATGGACCTGCAAACTATGTTGTAAGGGAATCTGGAAAAATCATGACCAGTCAATGGAAAATATCATTATACTTTTGGGTAAAGTATTTATTTTTACAGAGATATCGGTAGAAATGCTAGAAACTGGGAGGTTCAAGACCATCATGAACAGTGTTGTAGTGTCTGAAGTCTGGTCTCGAGACCACATATTGAGGTCTCGGTCTTGTCTCGGTGTCGGATACATTTGTACTTGGTCTTGACTCGGTCTTGGACAGACATTGAAGACTTGTAACCAGCCGAGACCAGCGGAGTTAAAAACTCATCATTATCAGTTTCCATTCAGTCAGCGCAAAAAAAAGCTTCGCCAGGCAAAATATATACACCCCTTTCTTGAAACATTAATATCTTAACAGCCTTATCTATTATAGACATGCTTGCACAGTGGCAAGCCTATAGGTCTGACAGGTTTGTGATTCTGAAAGGACAGCAACCGTAATACCAGCTCACTCAGGTAAGAGTGCACTTTTTGTCAAACACAAAGGGCCGGTGATTTAGTGTATATCCACTTTTCTTTCAGTAGACATTGCATATACTCACTTCTTAATCCCCAATTATACATAGTTTAGTGGAGGTATGCGATTGGTCAATTATGTAGTACAATAGAGAAATAATAATAAAATGCAAATTAATTACTTAAAAATCATACAATGTGATTTTCTGGATTTTTGTTTTAGATTTCGTCTCTCACAGTTGAAGTGTACCTATGATAAAACAATTACTGACCTCTACATGCTTTGTAAGTGGGAAAACCTGCAAAATCGTCAGTGTATCAAATACGTGTTCTCCCCACTGTAAATGTTCCTTTTGTCCAGGTGGGAAAGGGCAGTGTGGAGTGCAATAAAGATAGCATCATCTGTGGATCTGTTTGGGCGGTATGCAAATTGGAGTGGGTCTAGGGTTTCTGGGATAATGGTGTTGATGTGAGCCATTACCAAACTTTCAAAGCAGTTCATGGCTTTGGACATTAGTGCTACAGGTCTGTAGTCATTTAGGCAGGTTGCCTTCTTGGGCACAGGGACTATGGTGGTCTGCTTGAAACATGTTGGTATTACAGACTCAATCAGGGACATGTTGAAAATGTCAGTGAAGACACCTGCCAGTTGGTCAGCACATGCCCGGAGCACACGTCCTGGTAATCTGTATGGCCCCGCAGACTTGTGTATGTTTAAAGGTCTTACTCACATCGGCTACGAGCGTGATTATAGAGTCATCCGGAACAACTGATGCTTTCATGCATGTCTCAGTATTGTTTGTCTTGAAGCAAGCATAGAAGTGATGTAGCTCGTCTGGTAGGCTCATGTCACTGGGAAGCTGGCAACTGTGCTTCCGTTTGTAGTCTGCAATAGTTTGCAAGCCCTGCCACATAAGACGAGCGTCGGAGCCGGTGAAGTATGATTCAATCTTAGCCCTGCATTGACATTTTGCCTGTTTGATGGTTTGTCGCAGGGCATAGCAGAATTTCTTGTAAGCTTCCAGGTTAGAGTCCCGCACCTTGAAAGCGGCAGCTCTACCTTTTAGCTCAATGCGAATGTTGGCTGTAATCCATGGTTTCTGGTTGGAGTATGTACGTACAGTCACTGTGGGGACGTCGTCCTCGATGCAATTATTGATAAAGCCAGTGACTAATGTGGTGTACTCCTCAATGCCATCGGAAGAATCCCGGAACATGTTCCAGTCTGTGATAGCAAAACAGTCCTGTAGTTTAGCATCTGCTTCATCTGACCACTTTTTTATAGACCGAGTCACTGGTGCTTCCTGTTTTAATGTAAGCAGGAATCAGGAGGACAGTGGTCTGATTTACCAAAAGGAGGGCGAGGGAGAGCTTTGTACGCGCCTCTGTGTGTGGAGTACAGGTGATCTAGATTTTTATCCATCTGGTTGCACATTTAACAGGTTGATAGAAATTTGGTAGAACTGATTTAAGTTTCCCTGAATTAAAGTCTCCGGCCACTAGGAGCGCCACCTATGGGTGAGTGGTTTCCTATTTGCTTATTTCGTATACAGCTGACTGAGTGCGGTCTTAGTGCCAGCATCTGTCTGGGGTGGTAAATAAACAGCCACGAAAAGTATTTGCTGAAAACTCTCCAGCTGTTGTTTTCAAATATGCACAGACCATCTCCCCTTGTCTTACCGGTGGTCTGTGCATATTTGTAAACAACAGCTGGAAGTCTCTAGATTTTGCTCACCTGAAGTAGAGTATATTGTGATAAATTGCAGGCCACACTACTTGCCTAGAGAGTTTTCAGCAATACTTTTCGTGGCTGTTTATTTGTTATGTCCCTTTGTTAGATAGTGTGCTGTTCTATCTTGCCGGTGCAGCATATATCCCGCTAGCTGAATATCCATGTCGTCATTCAGCCACGATTCCGTGAAACATAGGATATTACAGTTTTTGATGTCCCGTTGGTAGGATATTTGTGATCGTACCTCGTCTAATTTATTGTCCAATGACATCGGCGAGTATTATTGACGATAATGGCAGCTTTCCCAGTCGCCTTTGCCAGTTCCCGCCCGGGTCCTGACCGCCTTCGCCGGGTCCTGACAAGTTAGCATGTATCTTGTGTTCGCAAATTCAATATGGCTATCTACTCAGATTTCATAGTGCTCTCGTCTGAGTGTGCCAGAGTGCAGAACATCTGATGAATGTATGAGCTTGCAACATCCACTGAATATGACTGATATCAGTAAATGTAGTCTAAAAGTAATATAGTCAAGAACTCACTAAATAACATGTAAAAAGCATAACTAGATCTGCTACGGAGTGTAAAATGGTCAGAGTGAGGTGTTCTCCCATTTTTCTGGAAGTAGCAAGCTAGCAAGCAACTTTAGCCAGTTAGTTTGGGTGCTTGGTTGGGACAAGCATACATTGGCAGGCAAGCTGCAGAAGGATGAGGAGGCTACAATTCTCCATTGTTTATCAGAGCAATTTTGAAGGCCAACTAGCTGAAACGTTTGAGAGGGTTTATTTAATGTCCCTTTGATATGTTTTAGCTCATCTTGCTCTGGCTAGCATTAGTTGTTGATCTTGTTGTTGTTCATGGTTGTTTGATCAATAGGACTGTGAAGTTCCCAAATGTAAGAGGATTCCCGTGGTGTTTGCATATGGTGCATTCAGATAGTATCCAGACCCCTAAGAGGATTCCCGTGGTGTTTGCATATGGTGCATTCAGATAGTATCCAGACCCCTAAGAGGATTCCCATGGTGTTTGCATATGGTGCATTCAGATAGTATCCAGACCCCTAAGAGGATTCCCGTGGTGTTTGCATATGGTGCATTCAGATAGTATTCAGACCCCTAAGAGGATTCCCGTGGTGTTTGCATATGGTGCATTCGGATAGTATTCAGACCCCTAAGAGGATTCCCGTGGTGTTTGCATATGGTGCATTCAGATAGTATCCAGACCCCTAAGAGGATTCCCGTGGTGTTTGCATATGGTGCATTCAGATAGTATTCAGACCCCTAAGATGATTCCCGTGGTGTTTGCATATGGTGCATTCGGATAGTATTCAGACCCCTTGACCTTTTCCACATTTTGTTATGTTACAGCCTTATTCTAAAATGGATTCAAATGTTTTCCCACCCTCATCAATCTACACACAATAGCACATAATGACAAAGCAAAAACAGTATTTTAGAAATTTTTGCAAATGTATCAAAAATAAAAAACTGATATCACATTTATATAAGTATTCAGACCCTTTACTCAGTAATTTGTTGAAGAACCTTTAGAAGCAATTATAGCCCTGAGTCTTCTTGGGCATGATGCAACAAGCTTGGCACACCTTTATTTGGGGAGTTTCTCCCATTCTTCTCTGCAGACCCTCAAGTTATGTCAGGTTGGATGGGGAGCGCTGATGCACAGCTATTTTCAAGTCTCTCCAGAGAGGTTCGATCGGGTTGAAGTCCGGGCTCTGGCTGGACCACTCAAGGACATTCAGAGCCTTTTCCCGAAGTCACTGCTGCGTTGTCTTGGCTGCGTTGTCCTGTTGGAAGGTGAACCTGCTGCAGTTGCTAGATTTATTCCACTGTCACTCCAAAATGTTACCCTGATACAGTTGAATGGCAGATGTCTTTATCTACCTTCTGATGGCCTAGCCAATGGCTGATTTAGCTTGCTAGATTTATCTCCCCAGAGACCAGCTAAGAAAATTCCTGATTGGATCTTTTTTTGTTAACCCTTTCCTTTCCAACAAAAATTACCATTTTTCACTGGATGGTGCCAGGTTCCTTCCAGACATGACACTTGGCATTAATGCCAAATAGTTCAATCTTGGTTTCACCAGACAAGAGAATCTTGTTTCTCATGTTCTGAGAGTCCTTTAGGTGACTTTTGGCAAACTCCAAGCGTGCTGTTATGTTGCTTTTACTGAGGAGTGGCTTCCGCCTAGCAACTCTAACATAAAGGCCTGATTGGAGGAGTGCTGCAGAGATAGTTGTCGTTCTAGAAGGTTCTCCCATCTTCACATAGGATCCCTGGAGCTCCGTCAGAGTCACCATCGGGTTCTTGGTCACCTCCCTCACCAAGGCCCTTCTCCCCAGATTGCTCAGTTTGGCTGGGCGGCCAGCTCTAGGAAGAGTCTTGGTGGTTCCAAACTTCTTCAATTTAAGAATGATGGAGGCCACTGTGTTCTTGGGGATCTTCAATGCTGCAGAAATGTTTTGGTACCCTTCCCCAGATCGGTGACTCGACACAATCCAGTCTTGGAGCATTATGGACAATTCCTTTGACCTCATGGCTTGGTTTTTGCTCTTACATGCACTTTCAACTGTGGGACCTTAAATAGACAGCTGTGTGCCTTTCCAGATCATGTCCAGTCAATTCAATTTAACACCAGTAGGTTCCAATCAAGTTGTAGAAACATCTCAAGGATGTTTAATGCAAGCAGAATGCACCTAAACTAAATTTTGAGCCTCATAGGAAAGGGTCTGAATATTTATGTAAATTAGATAAATACGTTTTTTTTACCTTAAAATAAATTTGCAAAAATAAATAAAAACCTATTTTCATTTTGTCATTATATAGGTAGATTGATGAGGGAAGAAATTAATAAAAATACTTTTTAGAATTAAAACTGTAATGTAACAAAATTTGGTAAAAGTCAAGGGGTCTGAATACTTTCCGAATGCAGTTATTTGCAGAAATCCATTCAGGTGTATTTTGTGGCTTTTGGCAAGTACGTTCCAATGATCTAAAGTTGTACTCTTGCAACTGCCTGTAAACATAGTCCAATTCAAAGTGAATGATGGCAGGGCCGCTTGGCAAATGGCTTGTTTGTATAAAATCCTACTGCAGTTTTGATTGGCTATAGCGCACCAGTCTGTGTAGACTCCACTCCTGGACAAGACAGGAGTTGGTTCTATTTACTGCAATGTCTATTAATTGTCTAAATGCACGGTCGTTTTCCCACTTCTATAGCATTTTCACAAATGCCTCAGTATACGTAATTCCCAAACATTCTAAGAATTTATGAAAACTTGAAAATGACCTAAGTAGTCGCTTGTCAGATTTTTTTTTAAAGCTTTATTTTCCTCCTGGGGTTGTACATGAACAGATTTGGATAAGATTTAATGTTGCGAAAATTAAATGTGGTCTGTTCCACTTTAAATGCAACAATGTTTCATACCCAAGTTATTTTCAAAGAGATGAGTAACAATAGCAAGCTGTAATGAAGAACACAGTTCCACTCCCCAGATGATGATCATGTAAAACTCAGCTTCTCCTTTTCAATAATAACTTTCCACAAGATGTTAACGCTGCAAACTAGCCGACAACAAAATCTAGCTAGCTAGACCGTGGGAAGACCACTGCTCGCTATTCCACAGTGACCTGCTGGCCTACAAGAAGGCAGAAGTTTCTAAAAGATTTTGTAAAAACAGTCCCAACTGTTAAGTCAAAATGTGATTAGTTGATTCCACTGTCACTCCAAATTGTTGCCATGATACAGTTGAAAGGCAGATGTCTTTATTTACCTTCAAATGGCCTAGCCAATGGCTGATTTAGCTAGCTAGATTTATCTCCCCAGAGACTAGCAAAAAAAATGCTGCTTGGGATATTTTCTTCTCTTCGGTGTTAACCCTTTCCTTTCCAACAAAAACAGAAAAGATTAAATCAGAACATCATTGAAAATAATAATATAATTATAATTCTATTATTATAATTATTATTTTAGAAATCCTTAGCCCTTCTCTGAAGGAGTGTTTCCTCAGCATGCATTTATTCAATATTTAGAATGTTTAAAGAATCCATGTGTTGATCTGAAATATGAACACAGAAATACTGGATATTTCAAATTCTTATTATGGTGGTGATTTGACAAAATTACAATGATGGTCTTGAATTGGACTAGCATTTTTCTTGTCTCGGTCTTGTCTTGGTCTCGGACCACTTATCCCCCTCCCAGTCTCGGGCTTGACTCGGTCTTGCCCTCCCTCCGGTCTTGGTATTGACTTGGACTCAATTTGCTCTGGTCTTGGTCTTGAATCGGTCTCGCCTTAGGTTGTCTCGAACACAACACTGATCGAAAAACATTTTAAAATGGAGGGATGTATTGCAAAAATAAATAGTTAAATGGTATTATACTGAGAAAGATGGGTTGATCAGTGGGTCGTGGGTTGGAGTTCAAATGAATGGTGGATTGGTCGCTGTAGGTAAAAATCCAACACCTGCAGAGAAAGGAAATCAGGAAAATGTGTATAATTATTTAACTACATGTACCGTACATGTGAGCGAAAATAGCTGTAAGTAGCAGTAGAAGTATTGTTTTCCTTTAGTTTACTATGATCGGGGGAGGGGGTTAGGGAAAACATTCACATACAAAAAAATACAAATAAGGGGGATTAGAAATTATGCAATCAATTAAACTGATAGATTTGGGGTTCTATCTGCAATATTAAACTGATATAAAAACAACCCTGACTTAATACTGTAATGCCGTAATACTGAAATATTGTGACGTTGTAATACTGTCCCACTATAAAGTGTTAATACTGTAATGCCGTAATACTGAAATATTGTGACGTTGTAATACTGTTACACTATAAAGTGTTAATACTGTAATGCTGTAACATTGCTAACCTGGTAACACTGTAACCCGGTATATCTGTAATGCTGTAACGCTATAACTAGTCCCTTACCCACAGGGAGAGATTAAGCAGAAAGCAAACCCAGGCCAACCAACAGAGGAGAGATACATTCAAATAATAGCAAACATTTTTACTGGAAAATGGTCACATGTAAAAAATAAATAAAACAAAGTATATCATAAGCCTATATACCGGTGCCAAGAACTCTAATATAGTTCTACAGTGGAGCAGTACAGTGGTGGGAATAATCCATCACTTTCTCCTCACTTCCCTGCACTGTACTGCACGCTTACACAGAGAGAAAACAGAGAGAGGAAGACAGAGAGAGGAAGACAGAGAGAGGTAGAGAAAGAGACAGATACCGAGATGGAAAGAGCACTTGGGGGACGTTCCATGGAACACGTTACATTAGAGCAGTATTTAACGTCGGTCGTGTTAAGGCCTCTAGAAGTCCTGTCTGTAATGTCCTTGTACATCTGACTTCCTGAATGAATGTTGAGTGCAGGACTAGGAGTAGATAACCAGGGTTAGAATGTGAATATAGAATAATGAGCCTGGACAAAAGGAAGATGGATCACATTAATCTAAGCTGCAGAGGATTTTTTTTATTACACAGTGAGTAGCTAGCTCCTATACTGCAGATGATTGTGTGGCTGACACTGCAGCCTTGGCGTTTGATGGGCAATTAGCAAGGGTGCTCTCGCCTGAGTTTGTATCATGATGATCCATTCATTTCCGCACTGTAATTATGTGTATAAGGCTCCTCATTTGGAAAACATTGAACTCATCAATCTTTTTGCACCCGTTTTCTAATTCGTCCCATTGAGAGAACCCTGGGGGACGCCCAAACCGCACACTTAATTGCCCTCTTTCCAGACAGCCCCTAATTACAACCCCAGCACTTTAGATCTCGTTAGGAAAAAGATAAAGATCCTCCTCACTCTTCTTCTTTTTGTGGAGCAGTGTTCTCTGTGCATAAAGGAAGAGAGAGTGATGGGGAGAGTGAACGAGAGAGAGAGAGAAAGGCATAGCAGAGAGAGGGAGAGAGAGAGAGTGATGGGGAGAGTGAACGAGAGAGAGAGAGAGAAAGGCAGAGCAGAGAGAGGGAGAGAGAGAGAGTGAGGGGGAGAATGAACGAGAGAGAGAGAGAGAAAGGCAGAGCAGAGCAGAGAGAGGGAGAGTGACCGAAAATGAGCGAGAGAGAGAGAGAGAGTGAGAGAAAAATAAAAATTCCCTTGTCACCCTGCTCTCTCTGGCAGCTGCACCCTGGATAAACAAACATGCCGCACATCAGTCAGACAGCGGCTCTGCTCAACTCTGGGGTTTGATTAAAACCCTGTTCTATCTCACTGTGGCCTTGCTGCCCCCAGCACCCAAATAAATGAATTAATAAATAGCCTGGTTGTACTAACGGGGCGAATGACTGAGCGTTGGTGCTGTGGCTGGGTGGCTAAAGTCTAGTGGTATGGTTAGTGGGTCCCTTTGACTAAAGGAATGGCACTAGGTGACGCACACGCACAGACACACGCACACACACACACACACACACACACACACACACACACACACACACACACACACACACACACACACACACACACACACACACACACACACACACACACACACACACACACACACACACACACACACACACACACACACACACACACACACACACACACACACACACACACACACACACACATTGTAGATCAGTTTGGTTTTGGATCGGCATCCAATGTTCAAAGGATTACAAACAAGTGAACATTCCGTCCCTTCCTCTCCTCCAGCTCTCCCTCCTGACTAGGTATCCCCTTTCCCTTACTTCCTTTCTCACAATCAACTACCACATCACTGGCAGGTGTGTAGGCGTTGTGTCCACCTGGATGCTCACCGTCCACATTCAGAGTAGAAAGGTAAAACAACTGTCAAATAGACACTGTATTTCTGTAGCTGTGTTCTGAGGGTAGGCTAATATAAGAGCTATGGTGAATGTGAGGTTGGAGCTGTTCAGCACAGAAAAGCAGTGGGTCTAGAGCAAGCAGAGAAGCATTTTTCATGCTGCGGATGGGAGCTGGCGGTCAGACAGACTTTATGATTAAAATGTTTGTCCTGCAGATTATTAGGATATGGTTGTCTTTCTGCGTCAGCCAAACTATTGTATTAAAAACACATTTTTGTTGCATTATTGACACACTCTCAGCATTCGCTGCTTCAAGTTAAGTAGCCTACCTCTTGTCTCCTAGTTGGGCCTGCAATATCAAGTGAGCCTATATGTGCTGTCTCAGTGAAATAGAGTCGGCTGCGGCTAACTATGCATGGGCGGAGAATCTTGTGGCAGTTATCTTTCCAAGGAAATTAACTCAACCAACGTGAGTAGAGGTGCAATCAAAAAAATAGATCACAATTGAAAAGGCGCTACACTCGCATACCATAGTGAGCGAGCGTTGAGCCTTTTTCTTTTCAATAAATATTGATTGTCCATGTATTTGTCTCTGCCTGCAAATCGTCCCGCTCCTAAAAGGTAGGCTATATCCTATCTGCAAGACGTAGCTCAAGAGAAAGTGTAAGTCTCCGCTTTTTGCTGCTTCAAGTTCAGTAGCCTTACCTCTCCTCTTGGGCTTGTGAAATCAGGTGCGTGTGTAGTCTGTATTCAGACAGATCACCCATGATACAAGTCAGTACTTGACATCCATCCATGTCTGGGGACATTGGGAGATGATGTGGAAACCGGCCACTAAGTGCAACAGTGAGCATGGTTAACTTCAAGTAGATTTTGGTTTTGCTAGGGTGTTGTGGATGGGGATGTTGGATGGGTGTAAGCATCTGCCTCTGATTCCAAAGGTTGTACGTTTGAATACAGTGATAGAAAGTTGTTTTAGTCTAGCTCGCTAAGTTAGCTAAACAACGGCTGGTAGCCATATCTATGACTAAAAATAGAAGATGTTTTGCAATCGGAGAGCTATTGTATCTTGATTGGATTACCATTTCTCTTTTTAGTTGTAGATATGGCTACTAAATAGCTAACTATAACGTTACAACCAGCCACCTAATGCTAGGTTTACCAGCAAATGATAGCACATGACTGGAGCTAACTTGTTACTATGCGCCAGGCCTCGCATTTGAAACTTTTTAGCAAACTTGTAACATCAGCAACTATAAATTGTTTTACTAGCTAGCTATGTAACATAATTGTCGAGGGTTGACATTGGTTATGATTATGACCGTGGATGCTCTTCAAAATCACCAAATTATAGGCAAGATAGGATTCCAAACAGATGTAAATAGCAACTATTGCTAAGTTAAGTAGCTAACAGTGAGGAGAAACAATAATGCAACAATTTAACTGTTGTAAAACTGATAAGCTGGTTTTACTATTAAAATATTTGCCTAAGCTTGCCTGTTAGACATGGCTGTAGCTAGATACTGTCTGCCTACCTACCTAGGCTCATTTGAACAGTCTGGTAACTTTTGCATAAGTTGTGGGTTGTGCCATATTTCTTTCTATTAGGCTAGAGGATGTTGCTAATACATCTCTGTGCCTGTGCACATGTATGCATGTTCAACTAGTCTACTCTAATGTTGTTATGCTGGCACAGTTCTGTCCGTCAACAGTCCTTCAAACTGTGCAGTAGAGTATAATTTATGATCTTGTTTGTCTTATGGACAATACTGTGTGGTGCCCGTGCTTCGTCATGGAGAGGATTCTTGGAGAGAAACAGAATACCTTTGCCTGCGTGTGTCATTGTAGCAGAACTGTATCCTGTGAACTGTATCCGTCTTGATGGATTGAACATTATGCTGGATTTCAAGCAGAAGATGACTCAAGAGGAGCTGAATGGCAGTTTGATCATGACAGCACTCCTCCCACAGCTGTACAAGTGCTCCCTGAGCTATAGTTTCATCATGACCATCTCCACCATCATCTGTTTATCACCAGTTATTTTAGCTACAGATTGTTGCACCAGATAATGTCATTTAACCAAAGAATTTTGATGCCATTAACGGGAGTTACAGGATAGATACTGTTCAGTGTGTCCCCTCCCTAAAATATAGCTGACAGATCTTCTTCTAAAAGTTATGATGAAATGTGGGCTTTGTTGAGTAATGAATTCAACATCTGAAAGAAATGGTTTAAAACAGGACAAATCTAAGGGGGCACGTGCCCTTGTGTCTTGTATGGCATGATGTCTTCTTTATGCACACACACGCACGCACGCACGCACGCACGCACGCACGCACGCACGCACGCACACACACACACACACACACACACACACACACACACACACACACACACACACACACACACACACACACACACACACACACACACACACACACACACACACACACACACACACACATATCCCTGTGGCCTGGGCTGAATATCAAGGTTGAAAAAACACCACCTGAGCCATGTGTACCTGGGCCAGACCACACAGTTGGCCCACACTGAAACTAATGACCGGGTTCAACAGAAATAGAGAACACACACACGGAGGCATGCACGCACGCACATCAGCATGCCCGCACGCACACACAGAAAAGAAAGTCTAGTGGACTCACAAGGCTAAGCAAAGTGATGCACAAAGGAAGAGTAAGGACAAGTTAAAGTACAACGAGTAACTACTGTGCATACGCAGGCATGCAAACACACAGACATAAGCAAGGAAGAGTAAAGACAAGGTAAAGTACACTGAGTTACTGAAAACTATTATGCATATAAAAGGAACAAAACATGGTGAAATTAGGTTTGGTTATTTTTTCAATCGAGAAACGTACTTTGAGAACATAAAGTGTTGAGTAACTTCATGTGAGTTTTTTTTTCTTTAAGTGTATCCACATGACCATGACCAACACCTACTTGTCAAGTTAAAGTCACCTTTCCAGGTTTATCTGGGCTGATTGAAAGGTATTGTAGGTC
This sequence comes from Oncorhynchus masou masou, assembly GCF_036934945.1. NCBI lineage: Eukaryota > Metazoa > Chordata > Actinopteri > Salmoniformes > Salmonidae > Oncorhynchus > Oncorhynchus masou. The sequence continues at coordinate 492,528 of NC_088230.1, forward strand.
TTTTACTGAGTAATTTAGGAGCCCAAACCACAATAATGAGATATAACCCAATGAGGGCCCCAGGACTTGGCTTTGTCATATTCTAGAGGGACTGTTAGAGCCCCAGTAAGCAGGTTGAGGTTGATTTTAGTGAGGTTTAACTGACTAGGATGAAAAAAGCAGTTTCACTGAGCAATTATTGACATCATTTTAGTGGGGTAATATTAAATCATATGCTGGAGATTATATATACTTCACATGCAAACCATAATAAGAGTATGCAATTAGCTTATTAAAATGTTTATCTGACTCCATTAAAATGATTTAGCTATATGCAAGAAACTACAGTTGACTTACAGTAATTGTCCAGAAAGAACTAAGAATTGTTTATATCAGTGGCAGATATTTAATTACATTGTACAAGGCATAAAGTGGCAGATATTTAATTACATTGTACAAGGCATAAAGTGGCAGATATTTAATTACATTGTACAAGGCATAAAGTGGCAGATATTTAATTACATTGTACAAGGCATAAAGTGGCAGACATTTAATTACATTGTACAAGGCATAAAGTGCACGTTACAAGACAATTTTGACATCAACATAGCATTCACAATCTAGGCATTCAAAACTTATAGTTAAAAGCCAAAGAATGAACAGAGATACAGTGGGGCAAAAAAAGTATTTAATCAGCCACCAATTGTGCAAGTTCTCCCAATAAAAAATATGAGAGAGGCCTGTAATTTTCATCATAGGTACACTATGATAGAAAAAAATCCAGAAAATCACATTGTAGGATTTTTAATGAATTTATTTTCAAATTATGGTGGAAAATAAGTATTTGGTCACCTACAAACAAGCAAGATTTCAGGCTCTCACAGACCTGTAACTTCTTCTTTAAGAGGCTCCTCTGTCCTCCACTTGTTACCTGTATTAATGGCACCTGTTTGAACTTGTTATCAGTATAAAAGACACCTGTCCACAACCTCAAACAGTCACACTCCAAACTCCCATACTGCCATAAAAAATCCTACAATGTGATTTTCTGGATTTTTTTTCTCATTTTGTCTGTCATAGTTGAAGTGTACCTATGATGAAAATTACAGGCCTCTCTCATCTTTTTAAGTGGGAGAACTTGCACAATTGGTGGCTGACTAAATACTTTTTTGCCCCACAGTATGCCTACTAGGCTAGAGCCCTAGGGAGTTAGAATTGATCTTACAACTGTTCTTCATTGACAGGATACATGACAAGAGGCAGAACAAAGGCATTTACTGTAATTATATTCATAACATTTGTGACTCTTTCAAACCAAAACCAACAACCATAGACCAATCAAACAATACCAAGTTACAGTAACCTGATCACACAGGCCCAATCTCCACAAGCTGTCACCAGCATCTAAAGGCGTGTGGGGGATGCCAATAAAGATAATAAACCCCCTTTTGCATAGCGTAGTTAGTGTTCCCCTTGTACAGATACAAATTACCACAGAGATCATACGTTCATATAGATAGCATCAGAGTTCTCTTCAGTGGACAAGTTTCAGATAGATTCCAAACATGGATGAAAGAGTCTTATTCTAAAACATATTTCTGTGGGCAATTCTCTGGTTACAGTTAGAAAGAGAGACATTTTTTCCCCCCTCAACAGGAAGGGCTGCCTTGCACTTGAGAATTGTAATCAGGCCATTTGCCATGATGACAAAGAGCACATTCATTAGGCCAGAGCTTACATCATAATAGAATGTCTTATTTAATGAATAACCTATTGGGAGTCACTGTCTATCACAATTAGTTAATGTGTGTGTGGGGAGGAGATCGTATCTGTGCGTATGTAACAGGTTAGAGGTGCCTCTATTACATGATATACAGTGTAGGAATGTGATTGTGAACTGTGAGCTTTCTATTGGACAATTTGAACAGATTGCCTTCCCCTGCTCAGATGTCGCATGCGTCAACCAATGGTTGCGTTGAGCACCGGATAGTAAGATCTGGCATGCGTCAGCACCGCCTGGTCATAGGAACGCTCCGTCTGTGTTTGTGTTAATTGATTGCAGGTGTGATTGTGACAGCACCTCCATCTGTTATCATATGTGGAGGTGGTTTCACAGTTGTACGACCAGGACCCATCTCTTTTCAGTCTCTGTGTATTTGAAAATGCTAATTGTCAGTATTCAGAGTTTTTTTTACCTTTATTTTTCTAGGCAAGTCAGAGTTAAGAACAAATTCTTATTTTCAATGACAGCCTTGGAACAGTGGGTTAACTGCCTGTTCAGGGGCAGAACGACAGATTTGTACCTGGTCAGCTCGGGGATTCAAACTTGCAACCTTTCGGTTACTAGTCCAACGCTCTAACCACTAGGCTGCCCTGCCGCCCCAGGGTTGAACGGCAGTTCAATTTGTTTTGTGACTGTGTGGGACTTGGAGACAGGCAGCAAATATATTTCTTGTGTTTTACTGTTTACTTATCTGAGACCATTGATATTTATCCATCCTTGTGTGACGTTTGCCGTGCCTACTTTTAAGGTTTACTGTGCCTTTTGAGATACATTGATTTCCTAGAGAATTGAACATTGTGTGTGAACACTGAATTATTGCCTTTGTATTAAAGACTTGAGACTCACATGCAGACCTCACCGGCCACGTTGCGTTCACAAGCGTTGGAAAATAAATGTACACATGCTATTCAATCATTTTGCTACACCTCTCACACGCGTGAACGAACATCTGCGCAGCCAAAGGCTAAAATAGAACTTAGTTCTATTGGAAATGCTCCACGCGCTGCACATCCTCTCCTTATTGGATATCAGGAACATACAGCCCCACGTGGATGCTTGAAAGACAAACGAGGAGAGATTAATTTAAGATTACTAACTAAACTAAATAGGTTTTCCTTTTAATCTGTGGATTAATCATCAGCGTTCTGATCTTTGTCTCTCTGTGATCTCCGCAGCACAGTGAATAAATTATTGTTGTATTTTCATCTTTAAGGTAATTACCATGTTTGAATCTGGGCTGAGATGCCTTTTGTCAGGTAATCTCACGCTGAGAAGCCAATAAGAGATATATAATCTAAATCAAATCAAATGTTATTTGTCGCAACATGCTTATGTTTCTATCTCCAACAGTGCAGTAATACCTAACAATCCACACAAATCCACAAAATAAAGACATAACGGCAGACCACATGTGTGGCACTGTATGGGTGAGTGGTTTGCTGATGCCAACGTTGTGAACAAAGTGCCCAATGGTGGCGGTGGGGTTATGGTATGGGCAAGCAATGTCTACAGATAACGTACACAATTGCATTTTATTGATGGCAATTTCAAGGCACAGAGACACCATGACAAAATCCTGAGGCCCAATGTCTTGCCCTTCATCTGCATCCATCACCTCATGTTTCAGCATGATAATACATGGCCCATGTCACAAGGATCTGTACACAATTCCTGGAAGCTGAAAAGGTCCCAGTTCATCGATGGCCTGCATACTCACCAGACGCCCACTGAGCCTGTTTGAGATGCTCTGGATTGATGTGTATGACAGCGCGTTCCATTTCCCGCCAATATCCAGCAACTTCACATAGCCATTTAAGAGGAGTGGGACAACATTCCACAGGCCGAAGGAGATGTGTCGCACAGCATGAGCTAAATGGTGGTCACCAGATGCTGACTGGTTTTCTGTATATACAGTACCAGTCAAAAGTTTGGACACACCTACTCATTCAAAGGTTTTTCTACATTGTAGAATAATAGTGAAGACATCAAAATATGAAATAACACATATGGAATCATGTAGCAACCAAAAGTTCTTAAAGAAATTAAAACATATATTTCTATTTGAGATTCTTCAAAGTACCCATTGCCTTGATGACAGCTTTGCACACTCTTGGCATTCTCTCAACCAGCTTCATCTGGAATGCTTTTCCATCAGTCTTGAAGGAGTTCCCACAGATGCTGAGCACATGAATCCATGTGTTATTTCATGATTTTGATGTCTTCCCTATTATTCTACAATGTAGAAAATAGAAAAATAAAGAAAAACCCTTGAATGAGCAGGTGTATCCAAAAGTTTTACTGAAAGTGTATACACAGTTGAAGTCGGAAGATTACATACACCTTAGCCAAATATTTCTGACATTTAATCAGAGTCAAAATTCCCTGTCTTAGGCCAGTTAGGATCACCACTTTATTTTAAGAATGTGAAATGTCAGAATAATAGTAGAGAGAATGATTTATTTCAGCTTTTATTTCTTTCATCACATTCCCAGTGGGTCAGAAGTTTGTATTAGTATTTGGTAGCATTGCCTTTAAATTGTGTAACTTGGGCAAAATGTTAGCCTTCCACAATCTTCCCACAATAAGTTGTGTGAATTTTGGCCCATTCCTCCTGACAGAGCTGGTGTAACTGAGTCAGGTTTGTAGGCCTCCTTGCTCGCACACTCTTTTTCAGTTCTGCCCACACATTTTCTAGTGGATTGGGGTCAGGGCTTTGTGATTGCCACTCCAATACCTTGACTTTGTTGTCCTTAAGCCCTTTTGGCACAACTTTGGAAGTATGCTTGGGGTCTTTGTCCACAAGATCCATTTGCGACCAGGCCTTAATTTCCTGACTGATGTCTTGAGATGTTGCTTCAATATATCCACATACCTTTCCATCCTTATGATGCCATCTATTTTTTGAAGCGCACCAGTCCCTCTTGTAGCAAAGCACCCCCACAACATGATGCTGCCACCCCCGTGCTTCACGTTGGAGATGGTGTTCTTCAGCTTGCAAGGCTCCCCCTTTTTCCTCCAAACATAAAAATGGTCATTATGGCCAAACAGTTTTATTTTTGTTTCATCAGACCAGAGGACATTTCTCCAAAAGTACAATCTTTGTCCCCATGTGCAGTTGAAAACTGTAGTCTGACTTTTTTGTGGCGGTTTTGGAGCGGCCTTTCAAGGTAAAGTCGATATAGGACTTGTTTTTACTGTGCATATAAATACTTTTATACCGGTTTCCTCCAGCATCCTCACAAGGTCCTTTGCTGTTGTTCTGGGATTGATTTGCACCATTGCACCAAAGTACGTTCATCTCTAGGAGACAGAATGCGTCTCTTTCCTGAGCAGTATGACGTCTATTGTTTGTACAGATGAACATGGTATCTTCAGGCATTTGGAAACTGCTCCCAAGGACTACCAGTTTTTTGGCCTTGGCTGATTTCTTTAGATTGTCCCATGATGTCAAGCAAAGAGGCACTGAGTTTGAAGGTAGGCCTTGAAAGACATCCACAGGTACACCTCCAATTGACTCAAATGATGTCAATTAGCCTATCAGAAGCTTCTAACTCCATTACATATTTTTCTGGAATTTTCCAAGCTGTTTAAACGCACAGTCAACTTAGTGTATGTAAACTTCTGACCCACTGAATTTGTGATACAGTGAATTATAAGTGAAAAAATATGTCTGTGAACAATTGTTAGAAAAATTATAGTTTGGTAAACGATGTAAGACACTTGTATTTTCATGAATGTTTAATATTACGATTCTGTATTTTGAATTGGGCGAACCTTTCAGAAGGACAACCATCTCTGCAGCACTCCACCAATCAGACCTTTATGGGAGAGTGGAATCCACTCCCCAGTAACAGGCAAATGACAGCCTGCTTGGAGTTGGTCAAAAGGCACCTAAAGGACTCTCAGACCATTAGAAACAAGATTCTCTGGTCTGATGAAACCAAGATTGAACTCTTTTGCCTGAATGCCAAGTGTCATGTCTGGAGGAAACCTGTCACCATCCCTACGGTGAAGCATGGTGGTGGAAGCTTTATGCTGTGGGGATGTTTTTCAGCTACAGGGACTGGGAGACTAGTCAGGAAGGAGGCAAAGTCCAGAGAGATCCTAGCTGAAAACCTGCTCCAAAGTGCTCAGGACCTCAGACTGGGGTGAAGGTTCATTTTCCAACAGGACAACAACCCGAAGCACACAGCCAAGACAACGTGGGAGTGGCTTTGGGACAAGTCTCTGAATGTCCTTGAGTGGCCCAGCCAGAGCCCAGACTTGAACCTGATCGAACATCTCTGGAGAGGCCTGAAAATAGCTGTGCAGCAATGCTCCCCATCCACCCTGACAGATCTTGAGAGAATCTGCAGAGAAGAATGGGATTAACTCTACAAATACAGTTGTGCCAATCTTGCAGCATCATACCCAAGAAGACTCGAGGCTGTCATCATTGACAAAGGTGCTTCAACAAAGTACTGAGTAAAGTGTCTAAAAGGTCTTAGGTATAGATGGTTAAAACATTTTTTTTATAAATGTACAACATTTAAAAAAAACTGTATTTGCTTTGTCATTATGGGGAATTGTGTGTAGATTGATGAGAAAAAACAACAATGTAACGTGTCACATCTGCCCCTGCAACGCCCTCTAGCACTCATCGTGTGCCTCAACCTGCCGCCACTTCCCCAGTGCTCTCTCCCTCTCCCTCTCTCTGTGTGTGTGTGTGTGTGTGTGTTTGTGTGGGCGGGGACAGGTGTGCTGGAGTCAGAGCAGATCCCCACCAGCAGCAACCTGTTCCATAATCAAGACCTCTACAAATACTCAGTCCTGCCACTTCCACTCTGCCAGATCATAATCTCTGCTCAGTCAGTCCATGTTTCTAGCCGTTTGTTCCTGTTGTCCCTGTTTTCCCTTGCCAGACGCTGTTTTCCTCTCTGCTACAGTTCTGCCCGCTCTGATTCTGATCCCTGTCTCCAGTCCAATTTCTGTTCTGCTACTCTGTGCTGGATTCCCCACTCTACGCTCCCCTGGATTCTCCTCCGGACCTGCTTACCCTGTCCCAGAACCTCTCGCTCCAGCCTCAGCCTCTGCACATGGTTTCCGGCAAGCTGTTTTTTGGTCTCTGGGTCCCAGCATTGATGCACCTGTACTGTCTATGCATTCTAGATGGTATCAGGTTGAACATTCCCTGGCTCGGGTGGCTGAGGTCCTTCATGATCTTCTTGACCTTGCTGTGACACCAGGTGCTGTAGATGTCCTGGAGGGCAGGCAGGGTGACCCCGGTGTTGCGATGGGCTGACCGCACCACCCTCTGGAGAGCCCTGCTCTTGCAGACAGTGCAATTGCCATACCAGGCGGTGATACAGCTCGGCAAGATGCTCTAAATTGTGCATCTGTAGTTTGTGAGGGTCTTAGGGGCCAAGACAAATTTCTTCAGCCTCCTGAGATTGAAGAGGTGCTGTTGCTCCTTCTTCACCACACTTTCTGTGTGAAGGGACCATTTCAGGTTGTTAGTGATGTTCACACAGAGGAACTTTCAGCTTTTCACCCTCTCCACTGAGGCCCCGTCGATGTGGATGGTGGCGTGCACTCTCTACTGTCTCCTGAAATCTATGATCAGCGCCTAGGTTTGTTGACGTTGAGGGAGAGGTTATTTTATTGGCACCACACCACCAGGGCCCTCACCTCCTCCATGTCGGCCATCTCATCGTTGTTGGTAATCATGTCTACTGTCACAGTTGTGTCATCAGCAAACTTGACGATTGAGTTGGAGACGTGAGTGGCCACGCAGTCATGGGTGAACAGGGAGTATTTTTATTATAAAAATGTGTTTTGCCAGGCAAGCCCGTTATTAAGAACAAATGCTTATTTTCAATGACGGCCTAGAAACAGTGGGTTAACTGCCTTGTTCAGGGGCAGAATTACAGATTTTTAGCGTGTCAGCGCGTGGATTTGATCTTGCAACCTTTCAGTTACTAGTCCAACTCTCTAACCACAAGGTTACCTGCCGCCCCTGCTGCACTAGCTACCTGCCGCCCCAGTATAGTAGGGGACTGAGCAAGTTGTTGGGCCCCCGTGTTGAAGACCAGAGTGGTGGAGGTATTGTTGCCTACCTTCACCACCTGAGAGAGAGTGTGTGTGTGGGTGAGAGTGAGCTGGCATCATGCATGCTTGTTTGTGGTGTGAGTGTGTGCTTTCCCGGCATCATGCATGCCTGCGCGTGTGTGTGCTGCATTATGCATGGCAGTGTGGGTGCGTGTGTGTGTGTGGGAATAAAGCAACTTGTCATCTCATACCTTCTGCTGTTGAATCTTAACATGATCTGAATGATTACCCTGTTTCAATCACTTTGTCTCACTTCAGCCCAGAGAGGCTGCATGCAACATGGTGAACGTGAGCTAGGTTTGCAAAAGTCTGAAAACTTCGAAGGTTTTCCAGAAATTCCTGTTGGAAGATTCTTGGAATCATGAGGGAATAAGCAGCATTATCCAGAATCCTCCAACCAGGATTTTGCAAAAGTTACTTGAATTTTTTAACTCTAGTTACATTTGATGGAGGTTTTCTTCTACATCAAATACATTTTGCAGAAACGAATAGAGAACATTTCACAGTATACATTTAGTAGTTACAGTATAAATGTAATTCAAGACTTCTTCCTGGGTACAAACTGGTTGTCACAGATAGGAGAGGCCTGGAAATCATGTCACCATGTTCACAATAGTTTTTAATGTTTATTGTTGTATTGTCCCAATTTGATGCGATGCAATATTTCTTGGTCTTTTAATCACCAAAAACTGTCTTTGTTTTGTTTGTTGTACAACTTGATAAGATGATTAAACCGTGGAAAATTGTCATGGTGATGATGATGGTGATAGCTGTTCTGTAAATATCATTGTCATGGTGATGATGATGGTGATAGCTGTTCTGTAAATATCATTTTCATGGTGATGATGATGGTGATAGCTGTTCTGTAAATATCATTGTCATGGTGATAGCAGTTCTGTAAATATCATTGTCATGGTGATGATGATGGTGATAGCTGTTCTGTAAATATCATTGTCATGGTGATAGCAGTTCTGTAAATATCATTGTCATGGTGATGATGATGGTGATAGCTGTTCTGTAAATATCATTGTCATGGTGATGATGATGGTGATAGCTGTTCTGTAAATATCATTGTCATGGTGATAGCAGTTCTGTAAATATCATTGTCATGGTGATGATGATGGTGATAGCTGTTCTGTAAATATCATTGTCATGGTGATGATGATGGTGATAGCTGTTCTGTAAATATCATTGTCATGGTGATGATGATGGTGATAGCTGTTCTGTAAATATCATTGTCATGGTGATGATGATGGTGATAGCTGTTCTGTAAATATCATTGTCATGGTGATAGCAGTTCTGTAAATATCATTGTCATGGTGATGATGATGGTGATAGCTGTTCTGTAAATATCATTGTCATGGTGATGATGCTGGTGATAGCTGTTCTGTAAATATCATTGTCATGGTGATGATGATGGTGATAGCTGTTCTGTAAATATCATTGTCATGGTGATGATGATGATGATGATGGTGATAGGTGTTCTGTAAATATCATTGTCATGGTGATAGCAGTTCTGTAAATATTATTGATGGTCATCAACTGGATTTATTAGAGAAGGAGAATAACAGTCATTTTAAATACTGAAGCTCAATTAATAGCTCAATGAATAAAGTGTCTTAAACATGTCCAATACCTGCTGTGGCAATTTTTGAATTTTATTATAGAGCAGTAAAACAATTATGGATGGTAAACCTTGAATCTTTTTAACAACATTGAAAAACCAATCGGATTGTCTTTGAATATACGGCAAGGTAGACCTTTATAAAATAGAATATTAAACAACTGCATGGCGGTAATCGAAACGTAGATATTTAGATTTTAAATCTTAATGTTATAGTTACAGAAAACAAATAGAGAAATAGGCTCCACTTTGTTTCAGATATTTGGTATGTCAATGGCTCATGTACTTGATCAATATGTCCAGGTGCAGTCATGTCCAGAGGGGAGAAAAATATACTTTTAAAAGCCTTTATCATAATGGTGTTTGTACAGAAAAAGAGAAAATGCAATACACCACTGGGTTTCATGAAATAGTGCACTACTTTTGACGAGGGGCCACAGGGCACAATGTAGGGAATAGGGTGCCATTTGGGATGCTGACTGGGCCTTCATCAATAAGCCAGTAGACTCCCCTTCACTTGTTTAGCTCCTCTATTTTTTGTGCTCTAAATGAATATCAAAGTCACACACTGATTTCCAGGACGGAACACACACAGGAACCCAATCTATCTTCCACACAGAGTTGATATGGCCAGAAATACTATCATTTATTTTGCCAACCCACATTAATATGCTGTTGTCATACAAAACACGATTATTGTATAAGTCCTTTCCTATTTGATGCATAATCACCATCGTAATGTAACAATGATTAAATAAAGAATTCCATACCCCCCCCCCCCCCCGTGGTGACAGTTCCCCTATTAATAACGTGTCAGAATCAGACCTATCTAATGAATATTTAGAGTGGTGGCAGTGTGGGGGGGCTGCATCCCTCCCTCCCTGCTCCCAGCCCATCTCTCTCAGGTGGTCATGGAGAATATTAAAAGGCCTGGTTTCCATTATAAAGGAAGGAACCTCAGTCAGTGTGGTTAATTCCCCCATCTGGTGATGAGGTGCAGCGCCTACTAACTCTGAGTTGAGTCACATATGTTATCTCTCTCTATCACAATCCCAGCTGTCTTTTCTCTCTTTCTCTCTGTCAGACTTCTCTCTCTTTCTCTCACTTTCTTCTTTCTCTATTATGATCCGTCTCCCTGTTTCTCTCTCTCTCTCCCCCCCTGCCCATCTTCTCTACTCCCCTCCTCTCTCTGTGGAGTAGGGGTTTGGAGCGTGTGTCAGTCTGTTTCTCTGAGACCAGGTTTTGGATTAGGAAGCATGTTCAACACCTTGTACCTCAATCTGTCGTCGGCTTCTGTGGCTGAGTGCTGTTGAGAAAAGGCACACAAACCCTGACAGTTTGAAACACACACAGGCCCTGACAGGCTGGTCCAACAAAAGCTGTGGAAAGTAAGAGGAGATGGAGTTTGAGAATGTTGGAGTATATTCTCACGGGGTTCTGATTGGCTGAGTCAGAGATGGAGATTTTACAGTGCGAGAGAATTCTTTAAGATTGCAACATTAGATAGGCAAAGTATTAAATAAAGGATAGCTGTATAGAATTTTGAAGAAGGGCTGTCTCATTCTCTCTCTGTCACACACACACACCGGCATATATTATATTCAGACAGTTTGACAAGTGCAGTAGTAAAAGTGATCTTGTCAGAAAGGTGACAACTTAATTCGTACGCTTAGTGTTCCTACATCTTCTACAGATACTAATAGCATAGTGCGCTTGAATACATCTAGAGACTAACACTAAAAACATTAAAACATACAATAGCTCTCCAGGGTTGGAGACCTGGATCTATATATAAACTATCAGAGTGGAAACTAACCTTTGCTGGCTGTGAGATGAACAGAGGAACAGAGGAGGTAGAGATACGCCGTGCGATCAGATAGCACTGAGAGCCACATAACCCTGAAATCTCCAGGGCTGCAAGCCATGTCAGACAGTGTAGAGACAAGGACATGTGGACATATTTTAAAACCAAATCAATTTGCATGGAGTCTAAAGTACGTCAGGCAGTGAAATATATTCAACCCATCTGGACAAGAGGAATACCTATGTGAGAATGCTGTTCATCGACTACAGCTCGGCATTCAACACCATAGTACCCTCCAAGCTAGTCATCAAGCTCGAGACCCTGGGTCTCGACCCCGCCCTGTGCAACTGGGTACTGGACTTCCTGACGGGCCGCCCCCAGGTGGTGAGGGTAGGTAACAACATCTCCTCCCCGCTGATCCTCAACACTGGGGCCCCACAAGGGTGCGTTCTGAGCCCTCTCCTGTACTCCCTGTTCACCCACGACTGCGTGGCCACGCACGCCTCCAACTCAATCATCAAGTTTGCGGACGACACAACAGTGGTAGGCTTGATTACCAATAACGACGAGACGGCCTACAGGGAGGAGGTGAGGGCCCTCGGAGTGTGGTGTCAGGAAAATAACCTCACACTCAACGTCAACAAAACTAAGGAGATGATTGTGGACTTCAGGAAACAGCAGAGGGTACACCCCCCTATCCACATCGATGGAACAGTAGTGGAGAGAGTAGCAAGTTTTAAGTTCCTCGGCATACACATCCCAGACAAACTGAATTGGTCCACTCACACAGACAGCATCGTGAAGAAGGCGCAGCAGCAGCTCTTCAACCTCAGGAGGCTGAAGAAATTCGGCTTGTCACCAAAAGCACTCACAAACTTCTACAGATGCACAATCGAGAGCATCCTGGTGGGCTGTATCACCGCCTGGTACGGCAACTGCTCCGCCCTCAACCGTAAGGCTCTCCAGAGGGTAGTGAGGTCTGCACAACGCATCATCGGGGGCAAACTACCTGCCCTCCAGGACACCTACACCACCCGATGTTACAGGAAGGCCATAAAGATCATCAAGGACATCTACCACCTGAGCCACTGCCTGTTCACCCCGCTATCATCCAGAAGGCGAGGTCAGTACAGGTGCATCAGAGCTGGGACCGAGAGACTGAAAAACAGCTTCTATCTCAAGGCCATCAGACTGTTAAACAGCCACCACTAACATTGAGTGGCTGCTCCCAACACACTGACACTGACTCAACTCCAGCCACTTTAATAATGGGAATTGATGGGAAATGATGTAAATATATCACTAGCCACTTTAAACAATGCTACCTTATATAATGTTACTTACCCTACATTATTCATCTCATATGCATACGTATATACTGTACTCTATATCATCGACTGCATCCTTATGTAATACATGTATCACTAGCCACTTTAACTATGCCACTTTGTTTACATACTCATCTCACATGTATATACTGTACTCGATACCATCTACTGTATCTTGCCTATGCTGCTCTGTACCATCACTCATTCATTTATCCTTATGTACATATTCTTTATCCCCTTACACTGTGTATAAGACAGTAGATTAGGAATTGTTAGTTAGATTACTTGTTGGTTATTACTGCATTGTCGGAACTAGAAGCACAAGCATTTCGCTACACTCGCATTAACATCTGCTAACCATGTGTATGTGACAAATACAATTTGATTTGATTTGATTTGATTTGAAATCTGACCCGGAAAACTTCAACTCTGGATTACCAGTGAGATTTTGAACTCTCTTCAGAACCATCTGTCAGTAGAAGTTCTGATGTACACAGAAAATAAGGGTTCCAAAAGGGTTCTTTGGCTGTCTCCATAGGAGAACCCATTTTGGTTCCACAAACTCTGTGGAAAGGGTTCTACATGGAACCCAAAATGGTTCTACCTGGAAACACAACACTTTTACCTGGAAACAAAAGGGTTCTTCAAATGGTTCTCCTATGTGGACAGCCAGAGAACCCTTTTAGGTTCTAAATAGCACCTTTTTTTGTAAGAGCGAAGGACAGATGGACTGACAGACACACACACACACACACACACACACACACACACACACACACACACACACACACACACACACACACACACACACACACACACACACACACACACACACACACACACACACACTTGAGTAGTCCTGACAAGCTAATGACAATCCTATTAAACAGTGACACATGGTGGGTGGTGTGTTGTGTTGAAACATGACAGGAGTCACCTTACTCACCCACAAGACAGTTGTTCACAGCTATCTAGTTTGATGTCATATCATGCACCTTCCACAGATTCAACACAATCTCCTTTTCACCCTATTTCACATATTCACATTTCGGATCCGTTTTTCTTGTACATCGCTCACTTTTTATTTCTTGAACATTACACCCCCATACTGTCACTGTATGTACTGAGATCATTTTCCCAAAAGGCCTAAAAAAAACAGGGTTTCAGGGGGGAAAAAACTACAAACTGAAAGAACTGTCTCTGCTTTGAGTGAGCCAGTACAGGGGAACAAACCCAACAACCTTGAAGTTTTACCTGCAGTACACCATGAGAGAAAGTTACATCACATGAAAGGACTGATCCATTGTCACTGTCAATATCAGTGGGGAAAGAAAACTCCTGCACATAATTTCAGATATTGACAGGAAAATATACTCCATATTATAGTGTTTTGGTTTGCTTTCTACTCTCATACAGGGTTATGCATAGAGATGAAACTACCCTCCCTCCCTCCCTCACTCTATGTCCTGGTGAGAAGGGCCACTCAGGCCCACACCACCAGCACCAGCACCAGAGCCCTGTGGCTTCCATGCCATTGATATTCCTGTGAGGGCTCAGCAAAGTAATGCCTCTCATTTGTACCTAAGGCACAGAATAAGTGGCAGTCTTTACCCTGACAATCTGGCTTTTTGACTTCAAAGGGCTGTGTGGAGAAAGATCCTATTATTCTGCCACTGCACAAATCATTAGACTCCAAATCTCAGATGCGGCCATTGAGGAAAGTGAGTGGTGAATTAATATAGAGCCGCTGTAGCTGTACCAGAACTCTGCTGATGTGTGTCCCTAATCCTGATGTGGTTGTTGGGGGGAGCGGTGGGTGGTAGTGTGTGTGTGTGTTTGTTTGTGTGTGTGTGGGAGAGGGGGTTAGTGGCCATTGGTGAGTGTTAGTGTCACACATGTACTCTATGTGCAGGGCTATTAAATTGTAGATAATGTCTATATCTGCCTCACTTCAGGACCATGGACAAGGACACGAGGTACACACAAAGCCGTAAATTGTGATTTATGCAATGGCTATTCTTTGTCTTTTGTTGTCCCTCCACTCGTGGGAGTAGTTATCAGAGCCCTGTACTCTCCACAACCACCCAGCAGAGTTGTAGCACCAAATCACACCTGAGCACCACAGACCAGAAAATACACATTAATAAGCCTAAGGATCAAAATATGTTTGTTTCTGTTGTCAATTACTCGAGCGAAAGACCAAACTTTAATTTCTTATCCAAACCGTTTTCAATGCCTAACTTCATAGTTGTTATGCGTCAGGCGAGTCCTGCAATCTCGTAAGGATTTCCGCCCAGGGATGAGTCATCCATGTAATATTAATGGAGGTAGGAGACACACACAACATGTTTTATGAATGGGAAGTAGATGTGTCATTAGTAGGGGCCAGGAGTTTTTCCAGACCATGTGACCCAATCGGGAAAAACTCAGGAGCTCTCGTAAATCTTTTCTGGCTACAGTCATAGACTGGGCTCAGAGTTGTTCATGGTCAGGTCACAGGGTTAGGAAATACGCCTGACTCTAGCCCAGATAGTTGGACTTGGTGCCAAATAAGGTAAAAATAAGAGTGCCTGTAGCAAAGATTTCAGTATTCAGTTTTGTCAGTATTTCAACCTGAGGGGGAGAACGTTTCACCTTGATGTTTTACATACATGTCAGCAACTCCACTTAGCGCTATCGCTTCTCCACTGAGAAACCCACCCATACAACGTTTTAAAAATGTATACCAAACACCATCCACTTCGATCTCCAATGCTAACTCTCCACACACCTTCCCACTGATAAGTGCACACATGCATCATAAAACCAAACAGAACAGGAAAGCCATATAAATCATGTAGGGGAACAGACTCTGAGTGCTGTAGTAATTCATCTAATGCTTTCTGTTTCATATACTGTACCAGTCACTCCAGCCATTGCTCACTAGCCTTGCCATACCTGTCTCTGAACTCTCTTTAAGTGCTATTTGACAATCGACTGGTGTAAAAGCCTTACATAAATAAATGCATTGATTCTAAACTGATTCCCATTCTGTCCGGAGCACAAATGTCAGTGTTCGACAAACTATGTCAGTCTTAAGTGTGTGTTGTACAGTTGTAAAGTATAATGTTGGGCAATTGTTGTGGTATGAATCAGTTTTATTTGATCCAAGATATTTTCTCATCTGTCATTATTGAAAACGCTTCTGCTTTGGCAATACTTACAATGTCTTGCCCATATAGCTGTATTGATATAAATGTTATAATATTTTGCTTAAACAATTTGCCTAAAAAACATTTCTAAGTGAGGAAAGTCACAGTAGTCATCTGGCTCAATTACAATTTCTGTACAGCCCAACTCATTTTCGATTAGCACAGCTTGACTCAATCCTATTGTGCCTTATTTATTAGTTGGCTGAAAAGTTGAACGTTTTTTGGTTTCCTGTCCACAATTCATGTATGCAAATTCATAAACGATATTGCCTCTCCTCTCTACATCTCGCTGTGAGTGAGATTGTTGGTAAATTGTTTTGCTGATGGAATATGGGTAGGTGAAAGGGAGCAAAAGAAGGCATCAGAGCCTGGAATCTCCCCCCTGGAGCGTCTCGTTTCTGGGGTGGTGCTATCTGATCACAGCCCCTTCCATTCCTTCCACTTCAGCGACCCATCCTCATAACAGAAGGAGACAAGAGAGCTCCAAACTCCAACCACTTTCCCATTATGCAAACTATTTCCCCTAACAAAACCATGCTTGGTGCCCATCAATTCAGTTAGACCTGCAGTTTGAATGCATCCATTTTTTTCTCCTCCTCCCTCCCCCTTCTCCTTCTTCCCTCCATACTTCTGAAAATAGGGTTTATTTCTTTTGCAGAGCATTGGTGTGTTGGCATTCTAGCAGGTGGGGAACAGAAAAGGCTCCTACTCACTCAATAAATGCATATAACACCCCTCTTTGAAGAGGCTGCCTCTTTCTATGGCGAGAAATATAATTATACAAATGTATGGGGAATACCGTCCATAAGGCTGTAAAAAAACAAGTTGCACTTCTATAGCCCCGGGTTGTTTAGATGGGTGGTTTAGGACACTGCCATTACATGTGTATATAAGGTTATAAATAAACACTAAGAAACATATTCCATTAACTCTTTAAAAGCCCTGAAGCAGGGAGAGGCCCTACCAAAAAGAAAACCCATCACTTAATCCTTCTCTTTTCTGGAAAATTCTCTGAGAGTAATACCATCAAACACATCCGCATCGTGGGTAAAGCCAAAGGAAAATAATCGCTCCATAAGACAAACTGAGAACTACTGAGATGGGCTATTTCATTTGACTCTTTGATGTTAGGAGCTCGACTAGAGAACAAGTGAGATCACAGTATTTAACCTGTACATTATGTACAGTGTGGTTCATTGGTACATGATCAATGTACTCCAGAATGATATACTTTATGAGGTCGAAGTTCTCCATGTTATTGAAAGCGGTCCATCGTTACGTTATCGAATCATGTTTGAAAATGTACAACAATCAATGTACCTGTACATACTACAAACCATAGATTAAATACATCGCTCCCTATGTTTGAAACATTTCTCAAACAAAAACCACAACCTCACATATTCCAATACACAATATCTAAGTAACATGTTGCCAGCAGGGACTACAGTACAATTGCCATTGAGTTGTTGGTCAGTCAGTGGGCATGTTATGTGGGTGAAGCCATTTTGTTTTCCAGTGTGGAGTCAGCTAAGGACAAGCTAGCTTTGTTCCATTGCAACATCAGACTCTGGCCTCCAAAGCAGAACATCAACAGGCTTCTCATCAATAGAAAATGATGTCTCTTTGTGTGCCTGTGCCCACACTCTTTTTACTGAGCTGGCCTCCATCTCATAAAACGATCAATACCATAGAACAGTTTCTGAGAAACCCAAGCTGATTTTAACTCGTCACTGTCCAGTAGAAATGTGCTGAGAAAACATACTGAACTCTATAGGCTCTGAGGCAATCGTATATGCGCACACACACACACACACACACACACCACACACACACACACACACACACACACACTTGCTTAATCAATTATACACGCCTGCAGCATGTCTCGCTAACTCATACACAAACATGGGTTTTATTGACGGACTCAATCTGTCACTGATCCTCATGTAGGTGCATCCTCCAGGTTGTTAAGGACACTGGTATGCAGTAGGTTGATCAAAGCAGATGAGATGAACAATCTTCATTCAAAAAACAACAACAAGATGCCTTTCTCAATGAGAGTTTGTTCCTTTTCTACTAGTTCCTGTGATTCACCAGAGAAGAATCAAATCAAAATCAAATGTATTTATATTGCCCTTCGTACATCAGCTGATATCTCTGTACAGAAACCCAGCCTAAAACCCCAAACAGCAAGCAATGCAGGTGTAGAAGCACGGTGGCTAGGAAAAACTCCCTAGAAAGGCCAAAACCTAGAAAGAAACCTAGAGAGGAACCAGGCTATGTGGGGTGGCCAGTCCTCTTCTGGCTGTGCCGGGTGGAGATTATAACAGAACAAGATGTTCAAATGTTCATAAATGACCAGCATGGTCCAATAATAATAAGGCAGAACAGTTGAAACTGGAGCAGCAGCACGGCCAGGAGGACTGGGGACAGCAAAGAGTCATCAGGTTAGGTAGTTCTGAGGCATGGTCATAGGGATCAGGTCCTCTGAGAGAGAGAAAGAAAGAGAGATAGAGAGAATTAGAGAGAGCACACTTAAATTCACACAGGACACCGAATAGGACAGGAGAAGTACTCCAGATATAACAAACTGACCCTAGCCCCCCGACACAAACTACTGCAGCATAAATACTGGAGGCTGAGACAGGACGGGTCAGGAGACACTGTGGCCCCATCCGAGGACACCCCCGGACAGGGCCAAACAGGAAGGATATAACCCCACCCACTTTGCCAAAGCACAGCCCCCACACCACTGGAGGGATATCTTCAACCACCAACTGAGACAAGGCCGAGTATAGCCCACAAAGATTACCACCACGGCACAAACCAAGGGGGAGGGGGGGGCGCCAACCCAGACAGGAAGATCACGTCAGTGACTCAACCCACTCAAGTGACGCACAGCTCCCAGGGACGGTATGAAAGAGCCCCAGTAAGCCAGTGACTCAGCCCATGTAATAGGGTTAGAGGCAGAGAATCCCAGTGGAAAGAGGAGCATCATATAGAGTATGATTACAGTATGACAGATGTCTAATGACATGCTAAGCACCCTCATTGAGCGCTAAGCACGGCATGGTGTTTAAACATCTGAGCCCCGGGAACGTACACCTGCTATTGTCCCATTATCTATTGACTATGATGTCACTGTCAGTCACAGGGTTTACAGATGACAGACCAAATATCGGTGTGATATTTAACATTCATCATGATGAAGTCTTCAGTATTCAAAGTCACAATAGTAGAGTGCACTCTTCTGATGAGAATATAATCTGTGACAATGTGATTAGCATTGCCAACTGATTCGTACATTAAAAGCAAAGCAAAGTGTAAGTCAATGAGGATCCAGGATCAACATAGTTCAATGACAATCCAAGATCAACATACTGTAGCTAAATGTTGATCCAGGATCAACACAACTAAATAAAAATACTGGATCAACACAACCAAATGACGATCCAGAATAAACACAACTAAAGTTTTAAATCAGTTCCTGATTTACATTCCTTTTGGTTGTTCTATGAATTTAAAGGGGTCTCTAAAAATAAAACTAATTTTGACAGAAAGCAATCTTGACGGCAATATGATATATTAATTATTCAATGACTTTTCGATAGATGATCGCTTCGACTACATGTCCCCAGTTTCTCCCCACAGCTTATCTTATGCCAAAAAGGAGGTGTTGATGGATGAGGTGTAACTCAAACAGGAGGTGTTGCTCAATGACATCGCCTCAGATTCACTACAGTGATACGAATAAACAAACAGGGAGACTTAAAGCGCAACTGAAGGTAACAAACAGCGTATCTGGTAGATAGCAGCACGTATGGCAATGATATTAGTCAGAAACATTTATTCTAGAGTCAAAATTGACTACAAAGTGTAAATAGGATAATTTTCATCATAAAGTAAGTCTCGTCCAAAACAGAGATTTGTAAGTGAGTTCGTCATGACTTTGGGTTTTGATTTTGACAATGCCCACTTGCCCAATAACACAGGAAACACAGCTGCACCGATTGTGCTCTATACAATCAGGCAGATCAGACTTTCTTTACATAAGACATTAGGTAGTGCATTTTTTTATTTGAGAAAATGTGCACCAAACACCTTAGCCACAACTAAAACCTCCTCGACAAAATGTCAAAATTAATTACAGATTTCTTGAGTTTTTGCTGACTATTTTGAGGAAGTGATACTGGTTTTGTTCCTATGGTGTCTCATGGTGGGCAAAGATTAATAATGACACATCGAACCATACCCCCAAGACTGAAATCACATTTTTCTTAATGCGCAACAAAGTCCCTCTTTGAAGGACTAGGTTATCTTTGAAATATTCATTTTGATGTCTCACAGTGAGATTTGCTCAGAATCACAAAAGTTTGAATAACCAATTAAACGTCTGACGGAGACAGACAGGTCGGGTGGCGAATGAGGTGAGGACCTCACTTCTTAACAAGGAGTCACTCTCTTGCCCTCCGGTCATTTTTGCTTATCTTCCTTGCGAAGAGCAACACCTTTTTTTGTATATATCATATTTAGAAGAAGGGGAGCTCTGATCTCCGGAATTAAAAAAAAGATTTAAAAAAAAGAATGAAAAAAAAAAAAAAAGAAATTCATGACAGAACATTAGGATGCAGAGGGAGAAAGTATGTGGAGCGAGACTGAGAGGAAGGGCACAGACAGTCAGCCGAGCCGGGGCTCAAACCCACGTCGCAAGGGGGAATATGTGGCCTAGACTGCTACAACAGACTCCAGCACACGAAGAGCACTACTCTAATGCTCTCCTCAGCACGACTTGATCCCTGTTTCCTGTTTTCTTGTTCTCAGGTGTGCCGCTAACCGAAAGAAAAGTTTTTGCTTCGTGTAGAAATTTGTTCTTTTGCTTTTCCTACTCTTTGTCTCCTGTGGTAGCTAGTGTCACACGGCTAGCTACTGAGACCTGGCCAGCTCTCGCCGCAAGGCTTAGCTAACCAGGCTAACTCGATGCAAGGCCAGCTATACAACCGAACAGCTTTTTTACCTGGAAAGGTAGAATTGCTAGCTTTCTCTCTCATTTAGAACAACCCACTTCCCTTTGTGCCGTGTTGATTAGACTGACCATCCTAGCTTCACAGCTTATCGGTCGAGAGACACACTATTGTTCAACGAAAGACGAGCAAAGTACTCGCTTTCTTAGGCTAGTATTGTGCTAAGTAGCTAGGCTTTTAGGGACCGTAAAAAAGTGTCGGAACTGGCACCCGGAGAAAAATGGGGAAGGGCCAAGATTTTTCCATTTCAGTCAGGGGGAAGGTTACGTCTAGTCCCGGGGAAGGTCATGTAGTTTGTATTTGATGAAATTTCAGTATTGCTCAGTGTTTGAGAATTAGTTTCTTATTACACCTCAATGTGTGCTCGATGCTGCCCCTCATCCCAGATTATCTGTTGGACATGCAATAACAAGTGCGCCTATTGCGGTCCCAATCAAATGATCCATAGCCTATACTATAGGCTATTGGCCTAGGATATGAAGTGCCTGCTCAGAGAAGAATAGGGCAAAGCTATATTTATAAGAAAATGTACTTCTTTCCTGAGGTTTGGTGTAAGTTAAACTAGGCTATATTGCATTAAGCCTAAACACAGAATGGATAGGCTATCCCACGAGTCCTGGCTTGCCCAGCTCATGCTGATGTAAACCCTTTGTGCTGCCTAACCAATGGCTGTGCTTGTACGGTGACCCTTCAGGAGGCGAGTCAAAGGCTTTTTCCCCAAAAATCTATATCTGTGCACGCAGACGAGGCTACTGATGTCCTGTTCAGTTTGAGAGGGAAAGTGAGAAAATGAGACGGAGCACTGGAGGTACATTTTGATAGCTTGCTACTGCTATAATTGATTTTTCGTTGTGCATGATGAAGCTTTTTATTAGAATTATTGACCTCACAATAAGCCAGATTTGTAAAATGTATGTAACATACATTACTTTGGAGCGGGGAGCCAATCAAATCAATGTGAGATCAATCAGAGACTGTGTGCTGAAAATAGGCTCATTCAAAAAGGCCCAATTAATTTAAACGGTTTAATATTCGTTTAACTTTACTGACAAAAAGAGGGCATTGTGTTGGAGCCTATTTCTTCCTAACAGTTTGACAGAATTATAGGCTTCAGTTGAAGTCTGAAGTTTACATACAGCTTAGCCAAATACATTTACACTCAGTTTTTCACAATTCCTGACATTTAATCATAGTAAAAATGTCCTGTCAGTTAGGATAACCACTTTATTTTAAGAATATGAAATGTCAGAATAATAGTAGATAGTAGAGAGAATTATTTATTTCAGCTTTTATTTCTTTCATCACATTCCCAGTGGGTCAGAAGTTTGCGTACACTCAATTAGTATTTGGTAACATTGCCTTTAAATTGTTTAACTTGGGGCACATGTTTTGGGTAGCCTTCCACAAGCTTCCCATAATACGTTGGGTGAATTTTGGCCCATTCCTACTGATAGAGCTGGTGTAACTGAGTCAGGTTTGTAGGCCTCCTTGCTCACACACTTTCAGTTCTGCCCACAAATTTTCTATAGGATTGAGGTCAGGGCTTTGTGATGGCCACTCCAATACCTTGACTTTGTTGTCCTTAAGCCATTTTGCCACAACTTTGGAAGTATGCTTGGGTCATTGTCCATTTGGAAGACCCATTTGCAACCAAGCTTTAACTTCCTGACTGATGTCTTGAGATATTGCTTCAATATATCCACGTCATTTTCTTTCCTCATTTCTTTCCTCGTGATGCCATCTATTTTGTGAAGTGCACTAGTCCGTCCTGAAGCAAAGCACCCCCACAACATGATGCTGCCACCCCCACAACATGATGCTGCCACCCCCGTGCAGTTTGGGAGCAGTGGCTTCTTCCTTGCTGAGCGGCCTTTCAGGTTATGTCAATATAGGATACTTTTGTACCCGTTTCCTCCAGCATCTTCACAAGGTCCTTTGCTGTTGTTCTGGGATTGATTTGCACTTTTCACACCAAAGTACGTTCATCTCTAGGAGACAGAACGTGTCTCCTTCCTGAGCGGTATGACGGCTGCATGGTCCCATGGTGTTTATACTTTCGTACTATTGTTGTACAGATGAACGTGTTTGGAAATTGCTCCCAATGATGAACCACACTTGTGGTAGTCTATATCTTTTTCTGAGGTCTTGGTTGATTTCTGTAGATTTTCCCATGATGTCAAGCAAAGAGGCACTGAGTTTGAAGGTAGGCCTTGAAATACATCCACAGGTACACCTCCAATTGACTCAAATTATGTCATTTAGCCTATCAGAAGCTCCTAAAGCCATGACATACATTTCTGGAATTTTCCAAGCTGTTTAAAGGCACAGTCAACTTAGTGTATGTAAACTTCTGACCCACTGGAATTGTGATACAGTGAATTATAAGTTAAATAATCTGTCTGTAAACAATTGTTGGAAAAATTACTTGTGTCAGTAGATGTCCTAACCGACTTGCCAAAATTATAGTTTGATAACAAGATATTTGTGGAGTGGTTGAAAAACAATGTGTATATAATGTGTAGATAAACCTCCGACTTCAACTGCATATTTGAAAAGATGTGAAATCTCCCTCTATAATATGATCAGGAATACCTACTGTACAATGATTGTCAAAAAAAACAGTGGGCTCTATTGGTGATCACTCTCTCCTTCTGTAGACAAGGTCAGACTTTGGAGATGGAGCTGTTTTCAATCCAACTTTATTCTGAGTGCATTTCACCCAAAAGACGCAACATCCCTTCACAGAAATAGAGGTAAGAAAATAAAGGGAAAATGTTTTCATGACATTGACATCCACTTTCTCACACTAGAAGAGACTCTAAGAACATGTCTCTCACAGAAGAGGAAGAAAATCATCCTTTCTCTGGGATGACCATACTAATGAACACTGGTGATGAATAGATCGATGGGTTGTTAATTAATGACTTCACTTTGATATAAGACTTTTCAGAGTGTTCTGATTCACTCACTCAGTCAACTCTCTGTCTGCCTACGAAGGAGAGCTGGTGGATGTGAGGGACTGTGGTCGTTTCATGCCGACAAAACAACTTCTGCTTTAGGTGTGATGTCTAGCCATTTCAGCTGTCTGTCCAGGGAGAGGCAGTCTGATGTCTCTGGTACTCTATGGTTTCTCAGATGACTCGCTGGCTCAGGGATGGTTGCCGTTTGATTGTGATGGACGTGCTAGGCGGGGATGTGAAACAGCTGTAAGGGCTCTGGGTTGTCCATCTGTCTCTGCTGATTCACTGTGGGATTGTTCTGGAAGGACGGACATGTACACATTGAATAACCCAGGAAACACCGCATTTGAGGGTTTTTACAGTGAGTGTTTCTAGTTCAAGACGTCAGTGGGTTCTGCAATGCTGGTTCTGGTTTTCGAGTCCAATAGGTTCGACAGTGAAGGTTCTAGGGTACCAACTGGTTCTTCCATGATGAGGGTTCTCGTGCTAGAGTTCACTGGAAAGGGACCGTTTCTGTGAAAACTCTGTGGCAGTCAAAGCATAGGCTTCTGGAAACATTCTTTGTGACAATAAAAGCTCTCCACAAGCAAGCCACAATGATGCGCATCAAGCAATAATACATTTTATACATGTTAAGCAATGATGCAGTCTGAATGAATTATGCATTTTAGAGACTAGCAAAGCTCAATTCATTGTTTCTCATGCAACAGTGAGTAATGGGAAAAAATACTGTTTTTAACAAGGCAGAGGGTATGATTGTCCTCAAACAGCCTTGAACAGTGCGACAACAAAACATGGATTTGTTGCTGAACTTTGGATCTGATTGAAGATCGCAGAAATGTTCTGAAAACCCCTGTGATTGTTTCATCTGTATTGATCTGATTCACAGCAAGATTCTTTGGATAATTAAGTTTGTGTTTGTCTGTTTGTGAGTATGTTTGCGCATGTGTGCTTTCAATTCTGTAGTGCCAGCGTGCTTGTGTGCGTGTGTGTGTGTGCACCTTCGCATTCATGCAGCAGGCGTGATGTTCATGCAGAAATACACTCTTACATAATGAGATGGATACAGAGTGGCTCATAATGAGTTAGCTGTGTGTGTGAGTGTGTGTGTGTGCGTGTATGTGCAGCTGCTACAGTAATGACTTAGTTGGTGCCTCGCCTTTCCAGATGAAGTCTTCTCTGTGATCACCTCTCTCTCTTCTCCCTTTTGGCCACGTTTCTACAGTACCATCCTGCTTCCCATTAGTGAGTCACACACACACACACACACACACACACACACACACACACACACACACACACACACACACACACACACACACACACACACACACACACACACACACACACACACACACACACACACACACACACACACACACAAACACACCAGCTAAATGATAAAGACCTGTGTACTAAAACATGCAGAGGAAATGGCAAGTTAGTTAACTCTTTCCTGACTGGATTGCATTAAATTCCATTTGGTTACAGGGTTAATTCGGCTTAGTTACAATGGTAAAACATAAACAACTCAACGGTGAACAGTTTATTACTATCAATTGCACAACATTGTTGTTGAGTAGTCTGAGCAGCGAGTTTGGATCCAAGAATCATGAGTTTGCATTGAGGAAGGCACACATCGACGTTCTCATGACCTTTTTTAAACATCCAAAATCTAAATATTTTTTCTTGAGATCAGGCTCGGCTAACAAACCTCTGGTAACAGCATGCAGCGACAGTAAGGTGTTCACTCCCTAGATAATGAGGTCTAAGTATATGATCACACCAGCGGTATTCAGGCAGAGATGCAATTTCCTAATTCCAGAGGACATTATGACAGTATGAAAACAGTTGAAATGTAATGTGGTAGTCATGTGACATACACTTAGTTTACAAAACATTAAGAACACCTGCTCTTTCCATGACATAGACTGACCAGGTGAATCCAAGTGAAAGCTATGACCCTTATTGATGTCAGGTGTGAAATCCACTTTAATTAGCATAGCTGAAGGGGATGAGCCTGGTTATAGGAGGATTTTGAAGCCTTGAGACAATTGAGACATGGATTATGTACGTGTGACAGTCAGACGATGAATGGGCAAGACAATAAATGTAAGTGCCTTTGAACGGGGTATAGTAGTGGGTGCCAGGCTCACCGATTTTTCGTCTAGAACTGCAACGCTGCTGGGTTTTCCACGCTCAACAGTGTGTACCGAGAATGGACATCCAGCCAACTTGACACAACTGTGGGAAGCATTGGAGTCAACATGGGCCAGCATCCCTGTGGATCACTTTCGACACCTTGTAGAGTCCATGCCCTGATGAATTGAGGCTGTTCTGTGGGCAAAAATTGTATTTCTCACATGCTTTGTAATAAGAAAGCATGAGCTGGCACACAAAATGATTTTGTATTTCGTGTGCTGACTAACGGTATAAAGGCACAAGGCGAGACCCAGATGCAGACACAGGAGGCAGATGGTTAGCGTCCAAGATGTTTATTAACAATCCAAAAGGGGTCGGCAAGAGAATGGTCGTGGACAGGCAAAAGGTCAAAACCAGTTCAGAGTCCAGGAGGTACAGAGTCAAGGCAGGGCAGAATGGTTAGGCAGGTGGTTACAGAGTCCAGGAGGTACAGAGTGGCAGGCAGGTTTGAGGCCAAGGCAGGCAGAATGGTTAGGCAGGTGGGTACAGAGTCCAGGAGGTACAGAGTGGCAGGCAGGCTTGAGGTCAGGGCAGGGCAGAATGGTTAGGCAGGTGGTTACAGAGTCCAGGAGGTACAGAGTGGCAGACAGGCTTGAGGTCAGGAAGGCAGGATGGTTAGGCAGGTGGGTACAGAGTCCAGGAGGTACAGAATGGCAGGCAGGCTTGAGGTCAGGAAGGCAGGATGGTTAGGCAGGTGGGTACAGAGTCCAGGAGGTACAGAGTGGCAGGCAGGCTTGAGGTCAGGGCAGGGCAGAATGGTTAGGCAGGTGGGTACAGAGTCCAGGAGGTACAGAATGGCAGACAGGCTTGAGGTCAGGAAGGCAGGATGGTTAGGCAGGTGGGTACAGAGTCCAGGAGGTACAGAGTGGCAGGCAGGCTTGAGGTCAGGGCAGGGCAGAATGGTTAGGCAGGTGGGTACAGAGTCCAGGAGGTACAGAGTGGCAGGCAGGCTTGAGGTCAGGGCAGGGCAGGATGGTTAGGCAGGTGGGTACAGAGTCCAGGAGGTACAGAATGGCAGGCAGGCTTGAGGTCAGGAAGGCAGGATGGTTAGGCAGGCGGGAATGGAGTTCAGTAAACAGGCAAAGGTCAAAACCGGGAGGACTAGTAGAAGAGAATAGAAAAGCAGGAGCACTGGAAAAAACATGCTGGTTGACATGAACATACAAGACGAATTGGCACAGAGAGACAGGAAACACAGGGATAAACACACCAGGGAAAACAAGCGACACCTGGAGGGTGTGGAGACAACCACAGGGTGAACAGATGAACCAGATCAGACAAACGGAGAATAAACTGTAAGCTATAAAAACAAAGAGAGTCGCACGTAGAAACTCCCAGTAATTTATGGGTAAACCACAAAAAAAATCTATTATTAAAGACTTTCAGCATCGCTGTGCCTTCTTCAGGGTAATGTCATGATTGCTTGAACCACGTTCTGTAGACAAAACAGTGCAATTAGTGCAAAACCTGCTTTGTAAACAACAGGTGTAGACAGACAGTGCAATGTTTACTTACGGGCCCTTCCCAACAGTACAGAGAGAAAAAAAGAGAAATAATAGAAAATCATAACACAATGAGTAACGATAACTTGACTATATACACAGGGATCCCTTTTATCCCGGTAACATACATTTTTGTCTTCTTCTTATGCCTCTTAAGGGGAAAGTAATCTAAAAGTAACTGAATGTAATCAGATTACGTTACTAGGTTTGGGTAACCCAAAAGTTATGTTATTGATTACAATTTTGGACAGGTAACTAGTAACTGTAACAGATTACATTTAGAAAGTAACCTCCCCAACCCTGCTCACGCATGCACACACACATGCACACACACAGCAGGTTACTGCGTGTCGCTCTGTCCTCCACAGTTGAATTATTCATGTCATAAAGCCTGTCCTCTCCTGGTATTTGTGGAGGCAGCTTTACCTTACACACTACAACCCCGATTCCCTCTCTCCATCTCACCCCTACCCAACCCACTGCATGTCCCTCTCCTCCCCTACCTACTACGTAGGTAATATGGGGTGATTTGGGATGCATCCCTGGTATCTGTGGAGACAGCATCTTCCAAGGGTTACACGCCAACAGAGAAGTGGCTTTATGGGGAACGCTGAAGGCTATTCCTGCCCTTGCTCTTCCACACAACCTTTTCCCTCTGTTTTCTCTCTCTCTCCTCCCCTCTCTTCTTATCTCTCTTTATCCCTCTGTTACACCCCTCCCAACCTTCTCCCACCCCACCTTTTCCCTCTGCTTCTCCCCTCCCTCCCTTTATCCCTCCCTCCCTCCCTCCCTCCCTCCCCCCCTCCCTCCCTCCCTCCCTCCCTCCCTCCCTCCCTCCCTCCCTCCCTCCCTCCCTCCCTCCCTCCCTCCCTCCCTCCCTCCCTCCCCCCTCCATGTGCTGCTGAGCCTGGGCTTTTCCCCATTCAGAGCAGATGCCACCACCACTGACCTATCATCAAATGTGTCCCCCATCCATGTGCATGCAGCAACACCCCCCCCTCTCTCTCTCTCCCATCTTCTGGTGCTGCATGGGGCTCTGGTTGTTTAAAAAAAATGTTCATGTTTATTTATAGGTTGCTGTTGGTTGATAGTAACTGCCTTTTAGCCCTGTTATATCAGTTTTCTGAATAACCTCGAAATGTCCTTTGACCTGTTTTTGTCGGATTGTCTAATTTCATAAGTCCACACATTTCCTGATGATTTAACCCATTAACCCTCAGCTGAAATGACATTTCAGGAGCTGTCATCTTCTTTCTTCACCCTTTCTCACACTCCCCCCTTCTCCATGAAGAATCACTGGCATCTCCCCTAACCCTAGTCTTTCCCTGGGGGCCTGCAGAGGTGCAATTTCAGAGGGACAGAAAAGGAAAACACAACACTCAGTAAGCAACGCTGCATAAGGGAAGGGACAGAGAGATAAAGGGTTTAACCAACCGAGCAGGAATTTGGTTGGTGAAGCGGATGGAGTGAGAGAGAATAAAATTAAAATAAAAACACCTTCCCATCCCGAACAAAGAAGATGAGGGGTATTTAGGCATCATCAAAACATGAAAGGAAATATGAAATATGCTCTTTCATATCTCATCAGTCACGAACCACGGGAGAAATGTGTTGTAGAGGGAGAGAGAGTACAGAAAAGATAGCTAATGTGTTATAAACTAATGGTAATGTATTCGTTTCAGCAGTGGTCCCCTTGGTACTATGGAGAGATGTGCATGCATAAGCAATTAACCAGGTATCGATCCTGGGTGGTTTGTGAGATTCAAGACTGCATTAGCCCACTGAGTTAAAGCCTAGGCGTCATAGTGTTGGTCCACATGGTGCCGTGGTGCCATGTACATGTATATAGACTTGGTATTGATTCCAGGTTGCCTGTGTGACCACATTAGCCCTCTGAGCTCAACTCTAGGCATTTACTCTGAGTGATAACACACTAAGCTAAAGCCTAGGCATTAACTATGGGAGCTAACACAAGTCGTCAGGTCTCAAGAAAATGTTAATAATCTTGAGAGCATTCAATGTTCAGCATCTTGTTAAGCGGCAATATATTGATCCGTGTGGATAAGATAGCACTAGCTCGACTAATGAGAGATTGATTGAACAACACAGACTGTATGAATGTCAGTTCAAAACCCATCAGAAGAGACCAACCTCCATTGGCACTTTATTCGGCCGGAGAGACGAGTCCGTTTGAATATGTTATGCGAACACAACCACTAACAGACATTCTCCCACCCCTCACATATTGGAAAATATATGCCCCTCCCCTCGCACCCCGGCCTCACACCAAATCCCCCCCATTTCCCCCTCCCACGTGTCCCAATCATAGCCATGTTTTAATAAGGTACAGTGTATGTTGCCAACAGATGCATTTCTGCATTCCCAGTCATGTGAAATCCATAGATTAGGGCCTAATTCATGTATTTAAATGTACTTATTCATTTAACTATAACACAGTAAAATCTTAAAAATTGTTGTATGTTGCATTTATATTTTTGTTCAGTAGTTATGGAAGCTTCTCAGAAACTACAGAGAAAAAGCCTACATGGGGAGATAGTTGGTTGTCTGAAATGAAACCAACAAGGAGCCTTGCTTTTATGGAGGTCTGTCCATTATTTTCAAATCAGTTTTCAGTAAAGCTGTTTGCTTTTATGGCAGCCACAGGGTCAGTTGGGCTCTTAACAGAACATAACAGATCCGTAGATATGGACATACACGGTTAAATCGTGCTCCTTGAAGTATACAACATTGATAGAAAAGAGAGCAAACAGAAAGGTATTTTTCAACATACAAGCTTCTAATGCTCAGAAATCTGAAATAAATTGTTGAGATTGCCTTGAGATTTTGTATGCTATGGCCTGATCTCCTTAAACTCGACTTAACCTTGGTTGTAGACAGGAGAGCGGTAGGTTTAGGTGGTGAAATACCTCTATTACCTTTACAAGCTTACATACTTGATGGGCAAATCAAGCAGTGTTTGTCTATTATTATAGCTCATTCTGCATGTTAATGTCCGGGCCTTCTTCTGTGAGGATCAAAACGGGGGGGGGGGGGGGGCATTGCCGTGTAGCTCAGACGCAACCCTTTCTCCTGGCAGGCATGTCTTGAGAGCACCTATGAGCTGTAATCTGAGGACGTCTCTCACCCTGGAAGACACATCCTTCCTTTTGAAATCCTGAGGAGCTGTGAAGCAGTCTGCACTCCTCTTTCCCCTCTTCCCTTTCTCTTCTTCCTCCGCCACTTTTTTCATCTTGTCTGGCTGATGTTTGGCTCTGTCACGCCATGACCTGAGATATCTCTGTTTTCTTTATATTTTGGTTAGGTCAGGATGTGACTAGGGTGGGCACGCTAGTTTTGTATTGTCTAGGGTTTTTGTATTGTCTAGGATGTTGTATGTCTAGGGTTTTGTAGGTCTAGGGGTTTTTGTAATTCTATGTTGGCCTGATATGGTTCCCAATCAGAGACAGCTGTTTATCGTTGTCTCTGATTGGGGATCATATTTAGGTAGCCATTTCCCTTTGGTGTTTGTGGGATCTTGTCTTTGTCTAGGAATTGGAAAGAGTGCACTGACAGTTCAGTGCAGCCTAGAACGCTGGTGACGTGGACCTCCGGAACCGGTTAACAGAATGAGCAGCAGTACCGGGGGATAGGTGACAGTACTCCCCCCCCCAACATGCTGCACCAGCTGGGGGACGACACCGGCCTCGGGGACGACCACAGTGACGCGATGCAGGTCGGTCCGGGCGCCAATGGTGAGAATCCCTGGTCAGCGAAGCATCCAGGATGTCCACCACAGGAATCCAGCACCGCTCCTCTGGGCCATACCCCTCCCAATCGATGAGGTACTGGAGACGTACCCCCCGACGCCTCGGGCCTCCCTTGATGTCCAGAGGCGGAGGCGGGACATCACTGGGGACCAGGCACCACTGGCCTGAGGAGAGACACATGAAAGGTTGGGTTAATGCGGTAATCAACAGGGAGTTGTAAACGGTACCTTACCTCATTAACCCTCCTCAGGACATTAATTAAATGGCCCCACAAACCATAGGCTCAGCTTCTGGCAGAGCAGGTGTAGGAGCAGGTTCCGGGTGGAGAGCCAGACCCGGTTGCCCGGGGAGAAATTAGGCGCCTCACTGCGGTGGCGTTCGGCCTGTTCCTTGAGCCGATGCACGTCGCGCTGGTGCGCAGCGTTCCAGATCTCCTCAGCGCGCTGAAATCACTCGTCCACCGCAGGGACCTTGGCCTCGGATGCCAAGGTGCTAGGGCCGGCTGATACCCCAACACGCACTTGAAAGGAGTGAGGTTAGTAGAGGAGTGGTGTAGGGAATTCTGCACATACTCAGCCCAAAGTAGAAAATCCACCCACCCCCCTAGCCGATCCTGATAGTAACACCTCAGGAACCTGCCCACCTCCTGATTGACCCTCTCCACCTGCCCATTAGCTGGAGGATGATACCCGGATTTGAGACTGACCGTGACCCCGAGGTGTTCCATGAACGCCTTCCATAGACGTGAGGTGAACTGAGGGCCACGGTCTGACACAATATGCTCCAGGATCCCGTAGTGCCGGAAGACATGCGTAAAACGAGCCTCTGCAGTTTACATGGCCGACAGAAGCCCAGGCAGAGGAAGGAGGTTTTGGAAGTTTTGGAAAACTGGTCCACAACGACGAGAATGGTGGTGTTCCCCTGGGAGGGGGGAAGGTCAGTGACAAAGTCCACCGAGAGGTGAGACCAGGGTCATTGTGGAACCGGCAGTGGAAGGAGCTTTCCATAAGTTAGGTGTCTGGGTGTCTTTGACTGAGCACAGATGGAGCAGGAAGAGATGTAAACCTGGACATCACTAGCCAAGGTGGGCCACCAGTCCTTCTCCGTTAGGCAGGTGATGGTACGGCCTATCCCAGGATACTAGGAAAGGAAAGGAGGCTGTCCCGCACACTCGTGGGCACGTAGGCACGGTTCTCCGAGCAGTGCAGGTGCGGGTTCCTTATGCAGGGCCTGCCGTATGTCGGTGTCCACGTCCCACACTACTGGCGCGATGATGCTGAACGGTGGGATGATGGGGGTCTCTTCTCCCTGCCTCTCCTCTGCGTCTTAGAGGTGAAACAGGGCATCCACCTTCACAATATTCGAGCCTGGCCTATAGGAAATTGTGAATTGGAACCTGGTGAAGAATAGAGCTCACATGGCCTGTCTCGGGATTAGCCTCTTCGCCTGCCCTGATGTGCTCCAGGTTGAGGTGGTCCGTCCACACCAGGAAAGGGTGTTTGGACCCCTCCAGCCAGTGCCTCCATGCCTTCCGAGCCTTCTTGACCGCCAAGAATTCTCGGTCCCTTACGTCGTAGGTTCTCTGGGTGCGGCTCAGGTGCTTGGAGTAGAAAGCGCAGGCCCACAGCTTTAGAAAGGGTTATGGTGCACTGGGATTACAAGGCCCTGACTCCTACTTTGGAGGCATTCCCCTCGTTGATGAAGGGGAGTGAGGGGTCTGTGAGCAGTGTTGAAACGTGCCTTCAGCGTCTCGAATGCCCTCTCCGCCTCCGCCATCCAACAGAGCCACTGGGGACCTCCTCTCAGCAGGAAGGTAAGAGGCGTGACCACCGTGCTGAAGCCCCGGATTAACCTCTGAAAATAGTTGGCAAACCCCAGGAATCGCTGGTCTGCTTTCACAGAATAGGGGATGGGCCATGATCTGAATGCGCTGACACGTTGCTCCCTCCGTGGAGATGAGATAGCCCAAGAAGGACACAGACCGTTGGAAAAACAAACATTTCTCCCATTTTGCTCCAACAGTCTTCTCAACACAGACCTGACTAACGAGACATGCTGGACGCGGTCAGCAGAATATACCAAAATGTTGTCTATATAGACCACTCTGCCCCATCCCAGCATGTCCCGAAACACTGTTGATAAAGGCTTGGAAGACTGAAGGAGCATTAGACAGTCCAAAGAACATTGAATTGATACTCGCAATGACCTGTGGTCGTGGAAAAAGCCGTCTTCCATTCATCGCCTGCACCAATGCACACCAGATTAGGTGCTCCTCATGTCCAGCTTCGTGAAGTACTGCGCCCCGTGCATTTGTTTGATGATGGTTAGGATGAGGGGTAAAGGATAGCTGAACTTGATGGTGGTCTTGTTCAGTGTTCGATAATCAATGCAGGGACGCAGTCCCCCATCACTCTTCTTAACAAAAAAGAAGCTTGAAGGCTGATGACTTAGAATGGAGGATAAAACTCTGCTGGAGACTCTTTTTAAAATATATATTCAATAATATATCAACCGAGTGTGTAGGTTTTCCAATAACACCGGGTGGAACAATGGCCGCTTTACTCTGTAGCACAAAAACTCACTCTGAGAGCCCCCACTTACGCAATGTGATCTTTCACACTCATTTTTCAAAATAAAAACCTGAAGACACCTTAGGGAAGCCTTAGAAAAAGAAATCTGGTTGATATCCCTTTAAATGGAGGATAGGCATGAATAGGAACAGAAGGGTTTCAAAATAAGAGGCACTTCCTGATTTGATTTTCCTCAGGGTTTTGCCTGCAATATCAGTTCTGTTATACTCACAGACAATATTTTGACAGTTTTGGAAACTTTAGAGTCTTTTCAATCCTAATCTGTCAATTATATGCATATTCTAGCATCTGGTCCTGAGAAATAGGCCGTTTACTTTGGGAACGTTATTTTTCCAAACAGAAAAATAGTGCCCCCTAGCTTCAAGAGGTTTAATACACCCAAAACAAACACGTATACAGTGAGGGTAAACCTCGTAGAACGACACAGGGAGAGACCCGTAATAAACAATGCACAAAATACGCAGTACAGGCTGAGCCAACGCATAGGTACTCACACGACCAATGGACATGGGAACAATATGTAATCCAAGATGACGTAGCAGCCAGACGTCTTGTCGTGTCCCTTGTATATATTAGTTTTTTAAAACATATTTTTCTTCGCATATCTTTTAAAACATTTTTCTAAACCTCAACATCTAAATACTCTCCTGCAACACGCCTCACCCAATGTAGCGTGGATCTGCTTTTTTTCCTAAAGTATTTATATTTACTTTGGATCCGGAACCCTTCAACTGAAGCTAGCCAGCTAACTACCAGCTCTCAGTCAGCAAACCACTGCTAGCGGTCATCGGCTAACCTTTAGCTCAGAAAGCTCTCGCCAGTTCGAACAACGCGACTCTAACCAGAGCATAACGGACCTATTATTCTTTTCCCCGGATTCCCACCGCAAACTGAACTTTTTCATCTGGATCTTCACAACTAGCTAACTAGCTAACCGCAACCCCGGATGACTACTCCTGGCTAGCGTTCCCATCCACTTAGCTTGAAGCTAGCCCGGCCAGAACTCCTGTGCTACCACCGAAGCATACTCCTGGGCTACAATATCCGGACCCACGACCGGTCTATTGATGTCGCCGCATGAAGAGGCATAAACAGACTTAACCCCCATCGCGACATCCCCCAAAGGCTAACTTTCTAGCCCTTGCTATCTGCTTGCTTGCTAATTCGGCCTGCTAACTGCTAGCTTGTTTAGCCCCGGCCTACTAACTGTTAGCTTGTTAGCACAGGCCTGCTAACTGTCTGAATCGCCGCATCCCCAGCCAACCCATCCTGGACCCATATTTACTTTCAATCTCTTTTCGATTTTTAATCGATTATACTCTCCGGTAACCTGCCTCACCCAATGTGATACGGAATCGCTATTATTTTTAATTTTTAGAACACATTCAAGAACCTCCAGAAGCTAACCAGCTAACTAGCTACAAGCTATTTAGTCATTGTTAGCCACTGCTATTTTTTAATTTTTAATTTTTAGCCTGGATAATACTCGCCAGTCTAGCTTCCCTGTCCCATCCACCGCTGCCCCCTGGACACTGTGATCACTTGGCTACATAGCTGATGACTGCTGGACTGTCCATTAATCACGGTACTCCATTCTGTTTGTTTATGTTTTATCTGTCGGCCCCAGCCGCACTCAGGCTCTGTGTATAGTTAATCCGACCCTCTCTGCCATTTTACCTGCTGTTGTTGTGCTAGCCTATTAGCTGTTGTTGTCTCACCTACTGGTTTAGCTAGCTCTCCCAATCATCACCTGTGATCATTGTATGCCTCGCTGTATGTCTCTCTCAAATGTCGATATGCCTTGTATACTGTTGTTCAGGTTAGTTATCATTGTTTTAGTTCACAATGGAGCCCCTAGTTCCACTCTTCATACCCCTGATACCTCCTTTGTCCCACCTCCCACACATGCAGTGACCTCATGCGGTGACCTCATTACAACCAGCATGTCCAGAGGTACAACCTCTCTTATCATCACCCAGTGCCTGGGCTTACCTCCGCTGTACCCGCACCCCACCATACCCCTGTCTGCGCATTATGCCCTGAATATATTCTACCATGCTCAGAAATCTGCTCCTTTTATTCTTTGTCCCCAATGCTCTTGGCGACCAGTTTTGATAGCCTTTTGCCGCACCCTCATACTACTCCTCCTCTGTTCCGC
Source organism: Oncorhynchus masou masou (assembly GCF_036934945.1). NCBI lineage: Eukaryota > Metazoa > Chordata > Actinopteri > Salmoniformes > Salmonidae > Oncorhynchus > Oncorhynchus masou. Next base: position 528,528 of record NC_088230.1, read on the forward strand.
GGGTGATGTGGAGGTAAACCCAGGCCCTGCATGTCCCCAGGCACCCTCATTTGTTGACTTCTGTGATCGAAAAAGCCTTGGTTTCATGCATGTCAACATCAGAAGCCTCCTCCCTAAGTTTGTTTTACTCATTGCTTTAGCACACTCTGCTAACCCTGATGTCCTTGCCGTGTCTGAATCCTGGCTCAGGAAGGCCACCAAAAATTCTGAGATTTCCATACCCAACTATAACATTTTCTGTCAAGATAGAACTGCCAAAGGGGGAGGAGTTGCAGTCTACTGCAGAGATAGCCTGCAAAGTAATGTCATACTTTTCAGGTCCCTACCCAAACAGTTCAAACTACTAATTTTAAAAATTACTCTCGCCAGAAATAAGTCTCCCACTGTTGCCGCCTGCTACCAACCACCATCAGTGCCCAGCTGTGCCCTGGACACCATTTGTGAATTGATTGCCCCCCATCTAGCTTCAGAGTTTGTTTTGTTAGGTGACCTAAACTGGGATATGCTCAACACCCCGGCAGTCCTACAATTTAAGCTGGAAGCCCTCAATCTCACACAAATCATCAAGGAACCAACCAGGTACAACCCTAAATCTGTAAACAAGGGCATCCTTATATACATCATCCTGACCAACTGGCCCTCCAAATACACCTCCGCTGTCTTCAACCAAGATCTCAGCGATCACTGCCTCATTGCCTGCATCTGCTACGGATCCGCAGTCAAACGACCACCCCTCATCGCTGTCAAACGCTCCCTAAAACACTTCTGTGAGCAGGCCTTTCTAATCAACCTGGCCCGGGTATCCTGGAAGGACATTGACCTCATCCCGTCAGTTGAGGATGCCTGGTCAATCTTTAAAAGTAACTTCCTCACCATTTTAGATAAGCATGCTCTGTTCAAAAAATACAGAACTAAGAACAGATATAGCCCTTGGTTCACTCCAGACCTGACTGCCCTCGACCAGCACAAAAACAACCTGTGGCGGACTGCAATAGCATCGAATAATCCCCGCGATATGCAACTGTTCAGGGAAGTCAGGAACCAATACACGCAGACAGTCAGGAAAGCAAAGGCCAGCTTCTTCAGGCAGAAATTTGCTTCCTGCAACACTAACTCAAAAATGTTCTGGGACACTGTAAAGTCCATGGAGAATAAGAACACCTCCTCCCAGCTGCCCACTGCACTGAAGATAGGAAACACTGTCACCACTGGCATTTTTCTACGGCTGGCCATGCTTTCCACCTGGCTACTCCTACCCCGGTCAACAGCACTGCACCCCCCACAGCAACTCGCCCAAGCCTTCCCCATTTCTCCTTCTCCCAACAAATTTCTCCTTCTCCCTACAAATCAGCCGGGCTAGACAATCTGGACCCTTTCTTTCTAAAATTATCTGCCAAAATTGTTGCCACCCCTATTACTAGCCTGTTCAACCTCTCTTTCGTGTCGTCTGAGATCCCCAAAGATTGGAAAGCAGCTGCGGTCATCCCCCTCTTCAAAGGGGGGGACACTCTTGACCCAAACTTCTACAGACCTATATCTATCCTACCATGCCTTTCTAAGGTCTTCGAAAGCCAAGTCAGCAAACAGATTACCGACCATTTCGAATCTCACCATACCTTCTCTGCTATGCAATCTGGTTTCAGAGCTGGTCATGGGTGCCCCTGAGCCACACTCAAGGTCCTAAACGATATCTTAACCACCATCGATAAGAAACATTACTGTGCAGCCGTGTTCATTGATCTGGCCAAGGCTTTCAACTCTGTCAATCACCACATCCTCATTGGCAGACTCGACAGCCTTGGTTTCTCAAATGATTGCCTCGCCTGGTTCACGAAACTACTTCAGTGTGTCAAATCGGAGGGTCTGCTGTCCGGACCTCTGGCAGTCTCTATGGAAGTGCCACAGGGTTCAATTCTTGGACCGACTCTCTTCTCTGTATACATCAATGAGGTCGCTCTTGCTGCTGGTGAGTCTCTGATCCACCTCTACGCAGACGACACCATTCTGTATACTTCTGGCCCTTCTTTGGACACTGTGTTAACAACCCTCCAGGCAAGCTTCAATGCCATACAACTCTCCTTCCGTGGCCTCCAATTGCTCTTACATACAAGTAAAACTAAATGCATGCTCTTCAACCGATCGCTACCCGCACCTACCCGCCTGTCCAACATCACTACTCTGGACGGCTCTGATTTAGAATACGTGGACAACTACAAATACTTAGGTGTCTGGTTAGACTGTAAACGCTCCTTCCAGACCCATATCAAATATCTCCAATCCAAAGTTAAATCTAGAATTGGCTTCCTATTTCGCAACAAAGCATCCTTCACTCATGCTGCCAAACATACCCTTGTAAAACTGACCATCCTACCAGTCCTCGACTTTGGCGATGTCATTTACAAAATAGCCTCCAATACCCTACTCAACAAATTGGATGCAGTCTATCACAGTGCAATCCGTTTTGTCACCAAAGCCCCATATACTACCCACCATTGCGACCTGTACGCTCTCGTTGGCTGGCCCTCGCTTCATACTCGTCGCCAAACCCACTGGCTCCATGTCATCTACAAGACCCTGCTAGGTAAAGTCCCCCCTTATCTCAGCTCGCTGGTCACCATAGCATCTCCCACCTGTAGCACACGCTCCAGCAGGTATATCTCTCTAGTCACCCCCAAAACCAATTCTTTCTTTGGCCGCCTCTCCTTCCAGTTCTCTGCTGCCAATGACTGGAACGAACTACAAAAAGCACTGATACTGGAAACACTTATTTCCCTCACTAGCTTTAAGCACCAACTGTCAGAGCAGCTCACAGATTACTGCACCTGTACATAGCCCACCTATATTTTAGCCCAAACAACTACCTCTTTCCCTACTTTATTTAATTTATTTATTTTGCTCCTTTGCACCCCATTATTTTTATTTCTACTTTGCACATTCTTCCATTGCAAATCTACCATTCCAGTGTTTTACTTGCTATATTGTATTTACTTTGCCACCATGGCCTTTTTTTGCCTTTACCGCCCTTATCTCACCTCATTTGCTCACATCGTATATAGACTTGTTTATACTGTATTATTGACTGTAAGTTTGTTTTGCTCCATGTGTAACTCTGTGTCGTTGTATGTGTCGAACTGCTTTGCTTTATCTTGGCCAGGTCGCAATTGTAAATGAGAACTTGTTCTCAACTTGCCTACCTGGTTAAATAAAGGTGAAATAAATAAATAAATTAATTAATTAAATTCTACCTCAGGCGAGCAATACTTTGAGACTTCTTTAATGTTAGACATCGTGCACCAGCAGTTATTGAGAAATAGACACACACCCCTGCCCCTTTTCTTACCAGACGTTGCTTCTATGTCCTGCCGAAAAATGGAGAAGCCAGCCAGTGTCGTTGTTCAGCCATGTCTCTGTGAAACACAAGATATTAAAGTTTTTAATGTCCCGTTGGTGGGAAAGTCTTAATCGTAGATCATCCAGCTTGTTTTCCAATGATTGCATATTGGCCAATAATACGGAGGGTAGTGGTGGTTTACTCTCTCGCCATCAAATTCTCACAAGGCACCCACACCTCCGCCCCCTGTATTTCCGTCTTTTCTTCACACGAATGATGGGGATTTGGGCCTTGTCTTGACAAAGCAGTATATCTTTCATGTCGGACTCATTAAAGAAACAATCTTCATCCAGTTCGAGGTGAGTAATCGCTGTTCTGATGTCCAGAACCTCTTTTTGGTCATAAGACACGGTAGCAGCAACATTATGTACAAAATGAGTAAAAAAATAAATAAATAACAATAACAAAGAAAACAGCCCAGTTGGTTAGGAGCCTGTGAAACGGCAGCCATTATCTACTCACGTAGGCCTATAGGCTATTGATGGATTCAACACAATGTTGTTTTTATTGATCTTAGATTCTCAGTTTGTCAGTGTCAATGTAGTCTGCCATTTTGATCATTTGTGAAGTATTACAATTTAAATGACATAGAATTGCATTAAGTGCATTTATATAATATAAACCTAGGCTACTAAAAATCGTTCCAATGTGTGTAACTTTTGTAAGTGCCTCTACTCTATGTCACTACACAAACACAATTATATGCATGCAATGCTTTATTATGAAGGTGACTTTTTTTCTCATGTGTTCTGGTACCTCAGAACTCCCACACACCCCTCTCGCACTCACTTTTTGTTCCAGCACCTCCCGATTTACAAATTAAGCACTGCCTTGTACCCCCCTGTGGATTGGCACAGCACTGCCATTCACCTGCCATGTGGCCTTGTCTGGAAATGCCAGAGAGAGAGTGTGTGTGTGTGTGTGTGTGTGTGTGTGTGTGTGTGTGTGTGTGTGTGTGTGTGTGTGTGTGTGTGTGTGTGTGTGTGTGTGTGTGTGTGTGTGTGTGTGTGTGTGTGTGTGTGTGTGTGTGTGTGTGTGTGTGTGTGGAACGTCAGACCTTCAAAGGGGTAAAACTAGCATGATTCAGTTAGAGAAAGAGAGTGAAACTGTGTAAGAGAGAGAGTCTGGTGGTGTAGCTGGGGTGTAGTGGTTTTATAATCTATTGGGACCAACCACACCATGGCATAACTTATTTTATAACCTCTATCATTGATCGTTAGATGTTTGGACTATATCAGCCCTGTCTCTTCCTGTCTCGAAGTAGATGCTTCCTACTGATCTAAACTCACTTTTTACACCATTTTATGCTCTTTGATCATGATGACAAAACACATGTCTAATACACAATAACATCACCAATTAGACAGTCCTTGATATCAAGAGGGTTGGGTAGTACATGTACATGTAACCTGATTACACGACCAGCAAAAATATTGTAAACTGATTACAGATACTTTTGAAAAACTAGATGATTTACTTTTGGATTACTTTTGTGTAAAAATACATTATGACACCTTTCTGTTTTTGCAAGTTTAAGTCGTGTTGCACCTGAATCAGTCTGACTACAAGTAAGAGACCATTATGATGACACAGCAAATGCATTTGATGGATCCTTTCTGTCTTCTTCTGCCACTTAACTGGAAAGTAAGACAAAAGTAATCAGATTACATTACTGAGTTTAGGTTAATGATTTAAGACAACCAAAGGAAACGCTTCTCATTCAAGTTACGTACAAATGTACATGCATACTTGGCATTTCATGTCTCTTGTTACTGTGACGTATGCCAACAACTCATCAGACAATCAGCTCACAGAAAATGTCAAGGTGTTTGAAGATTTATGTCTAATCTACTTTGAAATGCGTGTCTGTCACGTCCTGACCTGAGTATTCTTTGTTTTCTTTATATATTTTGGTTAGGTCAGGGTGTGACATGGGTGATGCATGTGTTTTGTACTGTCTAGGTTTTTTTTGTAGGTTTATGGGGTTGTTTACCATCTAGGTGTTTATGTATTTCTATGGTGGCCTAGATTGGTTCTCAATTAGAGGCAGCAGTTTATCGTTGTCTCTGATTGGGAACCATATTTAGGCAGCCATCTTCTTTGGGTATTTCCTGGGTTATTATCTATGTCTAGTTGCCTGTGTCTGCACATTTAGATTATATAGCGTCACGTTTGTTTCAGTGTTCTTTCTTCATTAAATATAGAACATGTATTCATATCACTACGACGATCGTGACAGTGTCCAAGAAGTTATGCCGTTAATTCATAAGGAACACAAACACAATGGGTAACATTTTATTTGGATTGTCAATCTGTAGATTCTCTATAGATTATTAATGAGTATCAGTATGTAGCTATCTACTAATCCTAACCTTTAACCCTTATCCTAACTCCAAACATAACCATTACTCTCGCCCTAAACAACCATTACTCTTGCCCTAAACATAACCATTAATCTCGCCCTGAACAACCATTACTCTCACCCTAAACATAACCATTACTATCGCCCTAAACATAACCTGTACTCTCGCCCTAAACATAACCATTACTCTCGCCCTAAACATAACCATTACTCTCGCCCTAAACATAACCATTACTCTAGCCCTAAACATAACCATTACTCTCGCCCTAAACATAACCATTTCTCTCACCCTAAACATAACCATCTCTCTCACCCTAAACATAACCATTACTCTCGCCCTAAACATAACCATTACTCTTGCCCTAAACATAACCATTACTCTAGCCCTCATTCTAACCCTAAACTTACCAAGCAGTTGCTTATCAACAGATAGCTTGTTGATAGTATGACCATCTGTAGAGCATCTATAGATGGACAATCGAATTAACAATAAACTCTCACAGTCTTACGTCAGAATAAGACATTTCTCAAACATAACATTTTGAAGTTGTTCCAAATGTCAAATTTGAATGAGTTTCAGGTCAAGTTTAGGCATTAACTCCAAACTTAGGCATTAACTCCAAATAGTTAAGGTAATTATTAAGGTTTGGGATAGGCTTGAAAAAATATATAACAGCTTGAGTCAAACATGCAACCTTTGGAACCAGATGCAGATACTAACGCCCATCCTATATCCCTGTCCACAATGCCCTAGCAAAATCTAAACCTACTTGAAGGTAACAGCGCTCACTGTTGCCCCTAGTGGCCAGTTTCCACTTAATTTTCCAATGTCCTCAGACATGGATGGATGTCAAATACTGACTTGTATATTTTTATTTTATTTATTTCACCTTTATTTAACCAGGTAGGCCAGTTGAGAACAAGTTCTCATTTACAACTGGGACCTGGCCAAGATAAAGCAAAGCAGTTCAACAAAAACAACACAGAGTTACACTTAAACAAATCTACAGTCAATAAGAAAAATAGAAAAGTCTATGTACAGTGTGTGCAAATGTAGAAGAGTAGGCAGTTAGGCAATAAAAAGGCCATAGAGGTGAAATAATTACAATTTAGCATTAATACTGGAGTGATAGATGTGCAGATGATGATGTGCAAGTAGATATACTGGGGTGCAAGAGTGTAAGTAATAATATGGGGATGAGGTAGTTGGGTGTGCTATTTATAGATTGGCTGTGTACAGGTACAGTGATTGGTAAGTTGCTCTGACAGCTGATGCTTAAAGTCAGAGGGAGATATAAGTCTCCAGCTTCAGAGATTTATGCAATTCGTTCCAGTCATTGGCAGCAAAGAACTGGAAGGAAAGGTGGCTAAAGGAAGTGTTGCTTTGGGGATGTCCAGTGCAATACACCTGCTGGAGTGAGTGCTACTGGTGGGTGTTGCTATGGTGACCAGTGAGCTGAGCTAAGGCGGGGCTTTACCTAGCAAAGACTTATAGACGACTTGGGTTTGATGAATGATATGAAGTAAGGGCCAGCCAACGAGAGCATACAGCTTACAGTGGTGGGTAGTATATGGGGCTTTGGTGACAAAACGGATGGCACTGTGATAGACTACATCCAGTTTGCCGAGTAGATTGTTGGGGGTATTTTGTAAATGACTTCGCTGAAGTCAAGTATCGGTAGGATAGTCATTTTTAAGAGGGTATGTTTGGCAGCATGAGTGAAGGAGGCTTTGTTGCAAAATAGGAAGCCAAATCTAGATATAATTTTGGATTGGAGATGCTGAATATGAGTCTGGAAAGAGAGTTTACAGTCTAACCAGACACCTACAGTTGAAGTCGGGAGTTTACATACACCTTAGCCCAATACATTTAACTCAGTTTTTCACAATTCCTGACATTTAATCCTAGTAATAATTCCCTGCCTTAGGTCAGTTAGGATCACCACTTTATTTTAAGAATGAGAAATGTCAGAATAATAGCAGAGAGAATTATTTATTTCAGCTTTTATTTCTTCCATCACAATCTCAGTGGGTCAGAAGTTTACAGACACTCAATTAGTATTTGGTAGCATTGCCCGTAAATTATGTAACTTGGGTCAAACGTTTCAGGTAGCCTTCCACAAGCTTCCCACAATAAGTTGGCTGAATTGTGGCCCATTCCTCCTAACAGAGCTGGTGTAACTGAGTCAGGAGTGTAAGGCCTCCTTGCTCGCACACGCTTTTTCAGTTCTGCCCACACATTTCCTATAGGATTGAGGTCAGGGCTTTGTGATGGCCACTCCAATACCTTGACTTTGTTGTCCTTAAGCCATTTCGCCATAACTTTGGAGTATGCTTGGGGTCATTGTGCATTTGGAAGACCAAGCTTTAACTGATGCATTGAGATGTTGCTTCAAAATATCCACATAATTTTCCTGCCTCATGGTGCCATTAATTTTGTGAAGTGCACCAGTCCCTCCTGAAGCAAAGCACCCCCACAACATGATGCTGCCACCCCCAAGCTTCACAATTGGGATGGTGTTCTGGGTAGCCAGGTGGAAAGGCCAGCTGTGGAAAAATGCTTACTGAAAGTATCAATTATCACAGATTTATCGGTGGTGACACAATATCCATCCAGGATAACCGGGCCAGGTGTTTTTAGGGAGCGTTTGTATCATGGGTGACCTGCCTGCCAATTAAAGTGGGATCACACCTTGCAAGGCCAGCCCTTTTAAACAGGTCTGCTCTGCAATGCTGTTTTGGGTCGTGGTTGGAGAGGAAGTAAGAAATAAAGGAAACAATCGAACCTGCACCGTCAGCACAGGAGGGACTTCCTTGAACCGCTGAGCTGTATCACTGATTTGCTGTCACTTACTGTCACTCACATAAAGGAATTATTTGCAAATTGCAAAACTTTTCCTCTTAGATATATTAAGAGAAAGGGAATTACCTCAGAGAGTGGATTGGAAAGGGTTGCCCTTAACCACAACTGTTCCAGATTGGTGGTTACTTGTTGAGATGAGAAAGAGAAAGAGAGAGACCTTGTTAGCGAGAGGGTTTTGGATGCATTGGTGCGGGGGAGCAATCAATCACTTCAAAGCTGGGGTGGCAGTTTGGTTTTAGAAGTAGGGGGGGATACAGAACCTGGCGGGGGGTCTTTGAGTACTCGCCCTGGTTCTTTTTGTGCATCTAAAGCACATTTCCTGCATTTTTACACAATCCAAAATATCTCTATTTAGAACAAAAAGTAAGCAAAAATGCCCACTGACATCAAGCTAGGTAAGACATCATTATTATATATGTTTAAGTGATTAATTAGACTGAACTAGATTCAAAAATATAAATGAAACATTCAACAATTTCAAAGATTTTACTGAGTTTCAGTTCATATAAGGAAATCAGTCAATTGAAATGGATTCATTATGCCCTACTCTATGGATATTTGACTGGGAATTCAGATATGCATCTGTTGGTCACAGATACCTTAAAAAAAGTTAAGGGTGAGGATCAAAAAACCTATCAGTATCAGGTGTGACCACCATTTGCCTCATGCAGAATGACCTATAGAGTTGATCAGACTGTTGATTGTGGCCTGTGGAATGTTGTCCCACTCCTCTTCAATGCTGAATATTGTCAGGAACCTGAACACGTTGTTGTACACATACTGTAGATCCAAAGCATCCAAAACAATGGGTGACAGGTTTGTTGAGTATACAGCCCATGGAAGAACTGGGACATTTTCAGATTCCAGGAATTCTGTACAGATCCTTGCGACATTATCTTGCTGAGACATGAGGTGATGGCAGCGGATGAAAATGGCACGACAATGGCCCATATAATTAAGCTCATAGGACTAATAGTACTGTAAAGCTGTTTTTACTTGCACACAATATTGCTGGGTCCCCCCATCCTGTCCCTAGGGGTCCACCAACCTTCAGCGCCCCAACCCAACACACCCCACTCAGCATTAGATTCTTGCTTTCGGGTGTGTTAGGCCAAGGCCAGAGTGACAACCCACAGGACAGCAGACCCCCAGCACCAGGACTGAGCAGCCCAGTAGCTAGGGATTACCTAAATGGGTATCTCCCCTGACGTGGGCATGTTTTCAATACAGACTCCTTTAAATCAAATCAAATCAAATGTATTTATATAGCCCTTTGTACATCAGCTGATATCTCAAAGTGCTATACAGAAACCCAGCCTAAAACCCCAAACAGCAAGCAATGCTGGTGTAGAAGCACGGTGGCTAGGAAAAACTCCCTAGAAAGGCCAAAACCTAGGAAGAAACCTAGAGAAGAACCAGGCTATGTGGGGTGGCCAGTCCTCTTCTGGCTGGCTTTAGCCGCACAATTCCATATAAGGCATCCAGATCTTATGAAAGTTGCCCAGTATGTCCTCAAATCTAGTGATATATAACTTGACATTGTGGGAGGATAACCAACCTTCCAAATAATCTCAATGCATTACTTAGCCACTATCAATGCTTGGTTACACAGTTTCTGTTACATCTGCCCATGCCACGCCCTCTACTTCTCATCCTGCGTCTCCCTCACCTGCTGCCACTCCCCCAGTGCTCTCTCCCTCTCTCTCTGTGTGTGGGTGCATCTGATTGTGTGCGTGGAGACAGGTGTGCTGGAGGCAGAGCAGATCCCCACCAGCTGCAACCTGTTCCATAATCAAGACCTCTACAAATAATCAGCTCTGCCACTTCCACACTGCCAGATCATAATATCTGCTCAGTCAGTCTACAGTTCAAGCCGTTTGTTCCTGCATATATCTTGTTATCCTGTTGTGCCTAGCTTGACTCTGCTTTTCTCTCCGCTACAGTTCCGTCCGCTCTGCCTCTGGCCCCTGTCGCCAGTCCCTCGTCTCATGAGTCCTGTTTCCCTGCCCTGGACCCCACTCTACGGCTTCCTTGGATTCCGCTCCTCCCCGCCTGGTCCTGGTCTACACCCCATCTTCCCTCCGCTGTTCAATAAATACCTTGGTTACCTTATCTGTCTCCTTGTCTGAGTCTGCACTTGGGTTCACCTGCTCCGCCCCGCTTAACCTGTTGAAACTCCCCATCCCGGATCCGTGACTAAAGCCTCAGGCTCATTAGCATAACGCAACGTTAACGATTTCTGAAAATCGCAAATAAAATGAAAATAATGCGCCTGCTCTCAAGCTTATCCTTTTCTTAACAACACTGTCATCTCAGATTTTCAAAATATGCTTTTGAACCATAGCAATTGACTAATTTGTGTAAGAGTATGCTAAGCTAGCATAGCATTTTGAGTAGCATTTAGCACGCAACATTTTCACAGAAACCAGATAACCAAATAAATAAAATCATTTACCTTTGAAGAGCTTCGGATGTTTTCAATGAGGAGACTCTCAGTTACATACCAAATGCGCAGTTTTTCCTGAAAGCGTCTGTGTGTAGGAGAAATCGTTCCGTTTTGTACATCACATTTGGCTACCAAACGAACCGAAAATTCAGTCACCTACAACGTCAAACTTTTTCCGAATTAACTCCATAATATCGACCGAAACATGGCAAACGTTGTTTGGAATCAATCCTCAAGGTGTTTTTTCACATATCTCTTTATTGATATATCGTTCGTGGAAGCCTGCATTCTCCTCTGAATTCTGTGGAAAAATACTTGCAGCTGACTTTTGCGCACCAATTTCGGCGCAGGACACCGGGCGGACACCTGGTAAATGTGGTCTCTTATGGTCAATCTTCCAATGATATGCCTACAAATACGTCACAATGCTGCAGACACCTTGAGGAAAAGACAGAAAGGGCAGACTTACTCTCTCGCATTCACAGCCATATAAGGAGACAATGGAAAACAGAGCCTCAAAAATCCTGCTCATTTCCTGGATGCCGTCTCATCTTGGTTTTGCCTGAAGCTCACGTTCTAGGGCACGCACAGAAAATATCTTTGCAGTTCTGGACACGTCAGAGTGTTTTCTTTCGAAAGCTATCAATTATATGCATAGTCGAGCATCTTTTTGTGACAAAATATCTTGTTTAAAACGGGAACGTTTTTCATCCAAAAATGAAATTGCGCCCCTAGAGTTTCAACAGGTTAACAGTTTCAGAACGACAGATTTGTACCTTGTCAGCTCAGGGGTTTGAACTCGCAACCTTCCGGTTACTAGTCCAACGCTCTAACCACTAGGCTACCCTGCCGCACCATATGCATATTATTATTGGTATTGGATAGAAAACTCTCTGAAGTTTCTAAAACTGTTTGAATTATGTCTGTGAGTATAACAGAACTCATATAGCAGGCAAAAACCTGAGAAATTCCACTTCCTGTTTTTTTCTGGGGGTGGCAGAATTTCAACCAAGCTCTCATTGAAATTACAGCGAGATATGGATGAGTTTTCATTTCCTACACATTCCACTGGATGTCAACAGTCAATAGAACTTTGTCTGACGACTCTCATGTGAACGGGGGTCGAATTACACAGGAAATAGTCACCACTGCCATGAGTTGAACATGCATTCACTATGCGCGTTCCATCATTCATCTGAAGTCATTCTAATTCTCCGGTTGGAACATTATTCAAGATATATGTTAACAACATTATAAAGATTAAAACAGTACATCGTTTGACATGTTTCTACTGACTGTTACGGAACTTTTGGACTTTTCGTCATGTTATAGTGGACGTGCTTTGTGACTTTGGAATTGTTTAACAAACGCGCTAACCAAAGTAGCTAATTGGACATAAATAACGGACATTTTCGAATAAATCAAGCATTTTTTGTGGACCTGGGATTCCTAGGACTGTATTCTGATGAAGTTCATCAAAGATAAGGACACATTTATCATGTATTTTCTGGTTTCTGTTGACTCCAACATGGCGGCTAATTTGGCTTCTGTTCTGAGCGCCGTCTCAGATTATTGCATGTGTTGCTTTTTCCGTAAACTTTTTTTGAAATCTGACACAGTGGTCGCATTAAGGAGAGGTATATCTATAATTGCATGTGTATAACTTGTATTTCTGTTGAAACGATGTGGCTATGCAAAATCACTTGATGTTTTTGGAACAAGTGAATCTAATAAACCAATGTAAACTCAGATTTTTTTATTTAAATATGAACTTAATCAAACAAAACATGCATGTATTGTGTAACATGAAGTCCTATGAGTGTCATCTGATGAAGATAATTCAAGGTTAGTGATTCATTTTATCTTTATTTCTGGTTTTTGTGAATGCTATATTTCACTGGAAAATGGCTGTGCTTATTGTGGTTGGATAGAGACCTAACATAATCGTTTGTAGTGCTTTCGCTGACAAGCCTATTTGAAATAACAACACGATTACCTTTAAAATGATATAAGACACATGTATGTTTTAGAAATTGTAATTATGAGATTTCTGTGGTTTGAACTTGGCGCCCTCTATTTTCACTGGTAGTTGTCATATCGATCCCGGTATTGGGATTGCAGCCATAACAAGTTAACCAACATGAGTCAAAGTGATATAAAAACATGCAATCATCATTGAAAAGGAAACCACACGCTCGGATAAACATCCCCGCAGCATGATGCTGTCACCACCATGCTTCACCGTAGGGATGGTGCCAGGTTTCTTTCAGACGTGATGCTTGGCATTCAGGCCAATGAGTTCAATCTTGGTTTCATCAGACCAGAAAATCCTGTTTCTCATGGTCTGAGAGACTTTAGGTGCCTTTTGGCAAATGCCAAGCGGGCTGTCATGTGCCTTTTGCTGAGGAGTGGCTTCCGTCTGGCTACAGCACTAAAGGCCTGAATGTTGGAGGGCTGCAGAGAAGGATGTCCTTCTGGAAGGTTCTCCCATCTCCACAGAGGTACTATTGAGCTCTGTCAGAGAGAACAGTGGGTTCTTGGTCATCTCCCTGACCAAGGACCTTTTACCCTGATTGACCAGTTTGGCCGGGCGGCCAGCTCTAGGAAGAGTCTTGGTTGTTTCAAACTTCTTCAATTTAAGAATGATGGAGGACACTGTGTTGTTGGAGACCTTCAATGCTGCAGAAATGTTTTGGTACCCTTCCCCAGATCTGTGAGTTTCAGCAATGCGACAAGACTGTAACTACCAATTGGATAGATACCACGAAATTGGGGAGAAAAAGGGAGAAAAATATTATAAATAAATAAATAAGAATCCAATGCGGCCAATGAGGCAAGGGAAATGATGGCTGTGAGTGGCCATCGGTGTGAGAGCTCACTCAAGAGTTATTGGTAGCCCCTAACATGGAGCACAGAAAATACTGGAGTTCCATTTTAGCAAGCAACAATGTGAGAGACAAGCACTGGCTGTCACCAACCAGTGACAGGACCATGGAAAGTTCTTCCACTCGTGTGCCATCAATGGAAACGTCACTAAATAACTAACGACCAGCCCGCTTGGGTAGCAACTTCAGAATGCAAAAACAAATTTACTCTTTAAAATAAAGTTTTTAATAAAAAAATGGAATTCCTATTTTCATAAATATGGCAACCATTTTATAAAAGCAATAAGGCCCTCGAACCGGGGGATTATCGTGTGATAATGCCCTCCTGAAGGCTGTTCACGGCCCTCGGTTTTGCATAATTTGAGTGCTTCCATTTTGTCCAACAACATGTATGTTGACCCACCTATTAATGAATGTGCGTGTGTGTGTGTGTGTGTGTGTGTGTGTGTGTGTGTGTGTGTGTGTGTGTGTGTGTGTGTGTGTGTGTGTGTGTGTGTGTGTAGCAAGTGCCTGGTCTGTAAATGGAGTCAATGGATTATTGACCTAAGCCCCTGACAGGCGTGAGGAAGCTGCTCCCTGTGGCGACATGCTCATTGACGAGGCAGAGGCTGCATGCAGTGCCCACGCTCCAGCACTCCTTATTTACACAAAGTTAGACCTCCTCTCCTTCATCTCTTTCTTTCTCTATTTGACTCTCTCACAGCTTTCTTTCTTTCTTTCTTAACTTCAGTTCCGAGATCCTTCATGAGATCATCATCACAGATTCTTTGATAGACTTTAGGGATCCTCAGGGTTCCACAAACAGAGCTAGAGAGTTCCATCCCTGTTCCATGTGGATCTCCTCAGGGAATCTACCCATACCTGAGTAGCAACATACATTGAGTATATAAAGCATCAAGAACACCTTCTCTTTCCGTGACATAGACTGACCAGGTGAAAGCTACAATCCCTTATTGATGTCACTTGTTAAATCCACATCAATCATTGTAGATGAAGGGGAGGCGACAGTTTATAGAAGGATTTTTAAGCCTTGAGGCAATTGAGACATGGATTGTGTGTGTGCCATTCAGAGGGTGAATGGGCAAGACAAAATATTTAAGTGCCTTTGAACACAGCATGGTAGTAGCTGCCAGGCCACGCTCACCGGTTTGTGTCAAGAACTGGAACACTGCTGGATTTTCACGCTCAACAGTTTCTTGGTCCACCACCCAAAGGACATCCAGCTAACTTGACACAACTGTGGGAAGCATGGAGTCAACATTGGCCAGTATTTTGACAGTCCAAATTGAGGCTGTTCTGAGGGCAAAAGGGGAGAAAGGGGGAGAATATGTTAGAATGATAATGGTAAACAGTAGATAATTAATAAAGAATGTCTGATTTCTTTTCAGAGTCTGCCTCGTTAGAAGACATGAATAGATTCTAACATTTACTGTGAAGAAATGACAGTGAAATATTAATTTTCTCCTTGATTAGATAGAACTGATGAGAAAGTCAAAGCTTAATTAGGCATAGATAATGACAGCTTATAGGTTTACTGGAATAAAAGTGAAAAAAAGACTGAAATGTCTGCTCTTTATATTTTTTGTCTTACAAGGGTTTAAACTAGCGAGTAATGTCATTAGCGGTTATAGCTAGATTATAAGAGATGAAGACAGCAGTTTTTATTTGGGGGTGGAGGGGGTGGGGGGGGTCTCGACCTGATCCATGTTGTCAAACATCATGCCTTTAAGAAAGCATTCTAGTCCTCCGTTACCTCTTAACCATTCACGTTTTGTGCTCAAGTGGATTCATGCCGTAATTATCTTACTATATCATTTGTGACAGCTCTTTCAGAACGTGTGATGTATTCAACTCTAAAGGAATATCATGCTCCAGTGATATGCCAGAAGGGGTCTTCAGGAAGCAGCAATTTTCAGGAAAAAAATAAAAAATAAAATGTAATTGTGGATGTAATTATTGTATATATATTTGCAGTGTGCATGAGTGCTTTCAAATATCTCAGTTTGTGAGAGCGAGCGCAATAATGAGGCATCATTATCACAATCCAGATTTGCAAAAAATATTCACTTGCATGCCAAGCAAACACATACTGCAACACTTCCACTGACTATTCATCCATTATATACAAAAACATCACTTCGGTATGAATTTAAAAACAAATGTAAGTGTCCCTGATACCAATAATAGCTGACTGCCTTTTTTATCTCCATCGAAGCACACAAACCCAGACCTTTAGAAAATGTAATATTTCCTTTGAAGTTTAGTCGCTGTGAAGTTTAGTCGCTGCTATTTGTGTGACAACAAACAACCTCTGGGGTGTAGATGATTGACAAGTTGTGACACATAATTAGTCCTGTCGTTCTATTCCTTCATGGAGTCTCTCAGGCTGATCTGCCACAACACCTGACAGCGACAGCGGCGGAACGGGAGACGCCAGATAAGACAGTGTCCCTCCATGCAAAGAGAAAGGGTTGAACTTTATACCTCGAAGTTTGTACCCAGTGGAATAAAACTCAACTTTGTTTATCCCTGTGGGGCAGTTGTAACCAGGCCAGATCTCAGTTTCCTTTCAGGTCTTGTTGTTAGCATAGCAGATATGGGTAGTTATTTTGTAAAGCCATGCAGCGCCGCATATGAGACCCACTAGCTTCACCCACCCATGGAATACTGTTTAAGAACACATCAATAGGGCCCTTTACTACCCTCACCCTTCTGCACCCCTGCAACAGAGCTCCCTTCCAGAGGTTTGATTGTGTGTGTGAGCGTGTGTGTGTGTTTTCACATGTTAAGCTTAAACTTCACATCTTATAACATATTTTCCTTTGTACACTGCTCAAAAAAATAAAGGGAACACTTAAACAACACAATGTAACTCCAAGTCAATCACACTTCTGTGAAATCAAACTGTCCAATTAGGAAGCAACACTGATTGACAATAAATGTCACATGCTGTTGTGTAAATGGAATAGACAACAGGTGGAAATTATAGGCAATTAGCAAGACACCCCCAATAAAGGAGTGGTTCTGCAGGTGATAACCACAGACCACTTCTCAGTTTCTATGCTTCCTGGCTGATGTTTTGGTCACTTTTGATTGCTGGCGGTGCTTTCACTCGAGTGGTAGCATGAGATAGAGTCTACAACCCACACAATTGGCTCAGGTAGTACAGCTCATCCAGGATGGCACATCAATGGGAGCTGTGGCAAGAAGGTTTGCTGTGTCTGTCAGCGTATTGTCCAGAGCATGGAGGCACTACCAGGAGACAGGCCAGAACATCAGGAGACGTGGAGGAGGCCATAGGAGGGCAATAACCCAGCAGCAGGACCGCTACCTCCGCCTTTGTGCAAGGAGGAGCAGGAGGAGCACTGCCAGAGCCCTGCAAAATGATCTCCAGTAGGCCACAAATGTGCATGTGTCTGCTCAAACGGTCAGAAACAGACTCCATGAGGGTGGTATGAGGGCCCGACGTCCACAGGTGGGGGCTGTGCTTACAGCCCAACACCGTGCAGGACGTTTGGCATTTGCCAGAGAACACCAAGATTGGCAAATTCGCCACTGGCGCCCTGTGCTCTTCACAGATGAAAGCAGGTTCACACTGAGCACATGTGACAGACGTGACCGAGTCTGGAGACGGCGTGGAGAACGTTCTGCTGCCTGCAACATCCTCCAGTATGACCGGTTTGGCAGTGGGTCAGTCAAGGTGTGGGGTGGCATGTCTTTGGGGGGCCGCACAGCCCTCCATGTGCTCGCCAGAGGTAGCCTGACTGCCATTAGGTACCGAGATGAGATCCTCAGATCCCTTGTGAGACCATATGCTGGTGCAGTTGGCCCTGGGTTCCTCCTAATGCAAGACAATGCTAGACCTCATGTGGTTGGAGTGTGTCAGCAGTTCCTGCAAGAGGAAGGCATTGAAGGCACGTTGCACCACAGACTGTCCAGGAGATGACGGATGCTTTAGTCCAGGTCTGGGAGGAGATCCCTCAGGAGACCATCCGCCACCTCATCAGGAGCATGCCCAGGCGTTGTAGGGAGTTCATACAGGCACGTGGAGGCCACACACACTACTGAGCCTCATTTTGACTTGTTTTAAGGACATTACATCAAAGTTGGATCAGTGTGGTTTTCCACTTTAATTTTAAGCGTGACTCCAAATCCAGAGCTCCATGGGTTGATAAATTTGATTTCCATTGATAATTTTTGTGTGATTTTGTTGTCAGCACATTCAACTATGTAAAGAAAAAAGTATTTAATAAGAATATTTCATTCATTCAGATCTAGGATGTGTTATTTTAGTGTTTCCTTTATTTTTTTGAGCAGTGTACTAAATTGACAGTTCAGATGTTAACACCACCTTTTCACGTGTGAGATGTTTTCACCTCACGTGTGAATGGCAGTTGCACATGTGAAATTTGCGGTTTCATGTGTTAAAAACTGTATGGTGAAAATCTCATGTACACAGGTGGAATTGTAAGTTCCCAGAGGTGGTGGTAACGTGTTGCAGTAGCAGTGTTTCTACATACAGAATTGCAAATGCTGTAATGCAGTTTTGAAAATAGGTAACAGCCTACCTGAGTATTACAATTCAAGTGTCTTAAAAGTATGGTTTCTTATGTCTGAGCCATTCACTCTGAGTGTTACTGCTGCAGGTGGCTCTCTTCTTCATACATAGGTCTGTGACCGTTGGGAAAAGCACAATGAAAAGAACAGAGAAACTAGCACTCTGCACATTCTTATTTATCCTGTTTAACATGTTACTATTAGCTCTGTCAAAGTTAACTTGAGGTAACTTTCTGTAATTTTAAGTCACAATTTGTTTTCAATTGCGTCATTTTAAAGCGTTCAATATACACTGACAATATGCGTGGCTTTCTTGTGATTTTTTTTTTGCAAAATAACTATGAATTAACTGACTTATTGTCAAATAATTGTCAATATACAACATCCCATGTAGGGTAGCCTAGTGGTTAGAGCATTGGTCTTGTAACTGGAAGGTTGCAAGTTCAAACCCCCGAGCTGACAAGGTACAACTCTGTTGTTCTGCCCCTGAACAGCCACTTAACCCACTGTTCCTAGGCTGTCATTGAAAATAAGAATTTGTTCTTTAACTGACTTGCCTAGTAAAATTAAGGTGTGAGATGTTCACTCTATTACAACAGCAGGTCTATTTTGTTCCAGCTGCTGGCATATTCTTTACATTTATAATTCACCTGTGGGAAAGTGGAGGCTCTCTCTAGATTGTTTGTGAGTAAATTACCTTCTTTTTTTTGCCCTCGACTTGCAATTAAAACCGGTAAATTAATCTCTTGCACTGCTCTCAACTAAAGTGGAAAGTTTGGAGACAGTGGCCAATGTGACAGAGGGGACACTCCATGATCTGGAAACAGTGTGAACTAAGCTGGAAGGGGGAAAAATCAATCTCCATATAAAGAAAACAAAATCACTCGAATCATTCACATAAATTCAACGTGCGGGTCACTGGACTTGAAGCACGGAATCCAACTTTCTTAATGAGCAATCTTTTCTATGAACCGTTTAGGCGTTAGAATCTGGGCCCCATGCTGCTGATACATATTGCACACCATATGGGTCCTCTCCGGAACAAATCTCGTTGAATGATTGTACGAATCCACAGTTTTGAAGTCAAACTGCAAATTGTTCGCCTCGTAGCAGAATCCGGGGTTCTGACCCATGTGGAGAAGATCAGCATATGTGACTGACCGGATCAAATCAGTCTTAGGTAGCAACATTTTTAATTGGGTCTTTGACATTGGTCAAAAGTAAAGACTCAGAGCTTCAAAATGGTATATCATACACTGCATTTTTTTAGGAACAATGGGAAAGTAATTCTGCTTTGAAAGTTGATAAACGTGTAAACTCACTTTTGAGAAAAGGGCCAATGAATGTTTTGGTACCTACTCGAGCTCTCCTTTGTCTACTACAACGTTGTTCACACCGTCTTTTAAACCAGCCACACCCATCTCTTAAAGGATTCACATGTGAGGCCATGTGTTAAACAGTGAGCAGTATAGTAAAGATGAAGACTAAAAGTGGTAGAAGCCTATAATAAGGAAAGTTGCCAGGTAAACAGAAAGTGTCCAGATAAAAATATTTTATAAATATTACATAAATCAAGAATTGTACTTTTGTATTCCATAAAGTCAGTGTGGAAGAGGTGGACTCGTTTTACTGTGGATTTAGATACTTTTGTACCTATTTCCTCCAGCATCTTCACAAGGTCCTTTGCTGTTGTTCTGGGATTGATAGGAGAGAGAACGTGTCTCCTTCCTAACCGGTATGACGGCTGCATGGTCCCATGGTGTTTATACTTGCGTACTATTGTTTGTACAGATGAACGTGGTACCTTCAGGCATTTGGAAATTGCTCCCAAGGATGAACCAAACTTTTTTCTGGTTCGTTAATTCGCTACAATGGCTCCTTCTAATGATTCCTTTTTCCAAGAAGAGCTGTACAAAACATTTTTAGCCCTTTCCTGCAGTCAACAACCAAAAGCGCCCTTCCAGAATACAACAACACACACGTTTTCCACTGCCAAAGCAGCAACTACTCTTCCGAGGGTCCAGCAAAATTAAGGCTGTTTATACACTTTTAAAAACATTACAATATATTCACAGATTTCACAGATTCACAGATTGCCCTCAGGCCTCTACTCCACCACATATCTAGAGAAATGAATCCATGTGTATGTACAGTATAATGCGTATGTTATTGTGTGTGTGTGTGTGTGTGTGTGTGTGTGTGTGTGTGTGTGTGTGTGTGTGTGTGTGTGTGTGTGTGTGTGTGTCTGTGCCAATGTTTGTGTTGCTTTACAGTCCCCGCTCCTCCATAATATATTTATATTTAAGTTTACATATACCTTAGCCAAATACATTTAAACTAAGTTTTTCACAATTCCTGACATTTAATCCAAGTAAAAATGGCCTGTTTTTGGTCAGTTCGGATCCCCACTTTATTTTAAGAATGTGAAATGTCAGAATAATTGTAGAGAGAATTATTTATTTCAGCTTTTATTTCTTTAATCACATTCCCAGTGGGTCAGAAGCTTACATACACTCAATTCGTATTTGGTAGTATTGCCTTTAAATTGTTTAACTTGGGTCAAACGTTTCTGCTGGCCTTCCACAAGCTTCCCACAATAAGTTGAGGGAATATTGGCCCACTCCTCTTGACAGACCTGGTGTAACTGAATCAGGTTTGTAGGTCTCCTTGCTCGCACAAGCTTTTTCAGTTCTGCTCAGAAATTGTCTATGGGATTGAGGTCATGGCTTTGTGATGGCCACTCCAATACCTTGACTTTGTTGTCCTTAAGCCATTTTGCCACAACTTTGGAAGTATGCTTGGAGTCATTGTCCATTTGGAAGATTTGCGACCAAGCTTTCCTGACTGATGTCTTGAGATGTTGCTTCAATATATCCACATAATTTTCCAGCCTCATGGTGCCATCTATTTTGTGAAGTGCACCAGTCCCTCCTGCAGCAGAGCACCCCCACAACATGATGCCGCCACCCCCGTGCTTCACAGTTGGGATGGTGTTCTTCAGCTTGCAAGCCTCCCCCTTTTTCCTCCAAACATAACGATGGTCATTGTGGCCAAACAGTTCTATTTTTGTTTCATCAGACCAGAAGGGATTTCTCCAAAAAGTACGATATTTGTCTCCATGTGCAGTTGCAAACCTTAGTCTGGCTTGTTTATGGCGGTTTTCGAGCAGTGGCTTCTTCCTTGCTGAGCGGCCTTTCAGATTATGTTGATATAGGACTTGTTTTACTGTGGATATACAGTGGGGAGAACAAGTATTTGATACACTGACGATTTTGCAGGTTTTCCTACTGACAAAGCATGTAGAGGTCTGTATTTTTTTAAATCATAGGTACACTTCAACTGTGAAAGACGGAATCTAAAACAAAAATCCAGAAAATCACATTGTATGATTGTTACATAATTAATTTGCATTTTATTGCACGACATAAGTATTTGATCACCTAACAACCAGTAAGACTTCCGGCTCTCACAGACCTGTTAGTTTTTCTTTAAGAAGCCCTCCTGTTCTCCACTCATTACCTGTATTAACTGCACCTGTTTGAACTCATTACCTGTATAAAAGACACCTGTCCACACACTCAATCAAACAGATTCCAACCTCTCCACAAGGGCCAAGACCAGAGAGCTGTGTAAGGACATCAGGGAAAAAATTGTAGACCTGCACAAGGCTGGGATGGGATTCAGGACAATAGGCAAGCAGCTTGGTGAGAAGCTGTTGGCGCAATTATTAGAAAATGGAAGAAGTTCAAAATGACGGTCAATCACCCTCTGTCTGGGGCTCCACGCAAGATCTCACCTCGTGGGGCATCAATGATCATGAGGAAGGTGAGGGATCAGCCCAGAACTACACGGCAGGACCTGGTCAATGACCTGAAGAGAGCTGGGACCACAGTCTCAAAGGAAACCATTAGTAACACACTATGCCGTCATGGATTAAAATCCTGCAGTGCATCCCCCTGCTCAAGCCAGCGCATGTCCAGGCCTGTCTGAAGTTTGCCAATGACCATCTGAATGATCCAGAGGAGGAATGGGAGAAGGTCATGTGGTCTGACGAGACAAAAATAGAGCTTTTTGGTCTAAACTCCACTCGCCGTGTTTGGAGGAAGAAGAAGGATGAGTACAACCCCAAGAACACCATCCCAACCGTGAATCATCATTCTTTGGGGATGCAGGACGACTGCACCGTATTGAGGGGAGGATGGATGGGGCCATGTATCGCAAGATCTTGGCCAACAACCTCCTTCCCTCAGTAAGAGCATTGAAGATGGGTCGTGGCTGGGTCTTCCAGCATGACAACGACCCGAAACACACAGCCAGGCAACTAAGGAGTGGCTCCGTAAGAAGCATCTCAAGGTCCAGGATTGGCCTAGCCAGTCTCCAGACCTGAACCCAATAGAACATCTTTGGAGGGAGCTGAAAGTCCGTATTGCCCAGCGACAGCCCCGAAACCTGACATTTCTGGAGAAGGTCTGTATGGAGGAGTGGGCCAAAATCCCTGCTGCAGTGTGTGCAAACCTGGTCAAGAACTGCAGGTAAAGTATGATCTCTGTAATTGCAAACCAAGGTTTCTGTTCCAAATATTAAGTTCTGCTCTTCTGATGTATCAAATACTTATGCCATACAATAAAAATGCAAATTAATTACTTAAAAATCATACAATGTGATTTTCTGTATTTTTGTTTTAGGGTTAGGGTTCTCACAGTTGAAGTGTACCTATGATAAAAATTACAGACCTCTACATTCTTTGTAAGTTGGAAAACCTGCAAAATCGTCAGTGTATCAAGTACTTGTTCTCCCCACTGTATATACATTTTTGTACCTGTTTCCTCCAACATCTTCACAAGGTCCTTTGCTGTTGTTCTGGGATTGATTTGCACTTTTCACACCAAAGTACTTCATCTCCAGTAGACAGAACGAGTCTTCTTCCTGAGCAGTATGACGGCTGCGTGGTCCCATAGTGTGTATACTTGCGTACTATTGTTTGTACAGATGAATGTGGTATCTGCAGGCATTTGGAAATTGCTCCCAAGGATGAACCAGACCTGTGGTTGTCTACAATTTTCTTTCTGAGGTCTTGGCTGATTTCTGTAGATTTTCCCATGATGTCAAGCAAAGAAACACTGAGTTTGAAGGTAGGCCTTGAAATAAATCCACAGGGACACCTCCAATTGACTCAAATTATGTCAATTAGCCTATCGGAAGCTTCTAAAGCCATGACATCATTTTCTGGAATTTTCCAAGCTGTTTAAAGGCACAGTCAACTTAGTGTATGTAAACTTCTGACCCACTGGAATTGTGATACAGTGAATTATAGGTGAAATAATCTGTCTCTAAACAATTGTTGGAAAATTACTTGTGTCATGCACAAAATATATGTCCTAACCGACTTGCCAAATCTATACCTTGTTAATTAACAAGAAATTTGTGGAGTGGTTGAAAAATGAGATTTAATGACTCCAACTCCATACCTAATTGTATGTAGACTTCCGACTTCAACTGTATATTTAGACTTTTTTACTTTCTTCGCATGGTTTCTGGGTGGGGAGGGAGGATGTGGGTGTGCGGTTGGATGGGCACTGAGGGGGGAAATGGGTTTGGGTTAACTTTCCATGCATTTAATTGGTTGTTTTTCTACCTGTAACCCCCATCTGGAAAAGAAAAATGACAATACTGAATAAATAGTTGGTGATTAAAAAAAGAAAGTGTGTTTATCAAGTTACCTGATTTAGCTAACCTTTACTTTGGACAAAATCAACACGTCAATATTTGTACAATGTTTTTTGGTATAAAAACATCCTAAATTACAACACAATTTGAGCTAATTATGCATTTGTGATTAGTCGTGATTAATCACAGCAAAACCTTTGATTAACTCGATTATTCATCTATTCTTATTTGACAGCCCTAGTTGACCTTAAATGTGAAAATGTTACAAGTAGTGGAACAGGGGAACCCAAGAACAAACTCAGAGACACAGGGAGGAGATGTAGTGTAGGTCAGGGGAAGCTCGGGCGGTTTGCTGGAAAACAGGTGCGGAGGCTGAGGCTGGAGCGAGAGGGGTTGGGACAGGGTAAGCAGGTCCAGAGGGGAATCCAAGTGACTATTATAGTGGGGAATCCAGGACAGAGTAGCAGGATGACGAGACGTGGGACTGCCGACAGGGACCAGAGTCAGAGCAGAACTGTAGCGGAGAGGAAAATAGCATCAGGCAAGGAAAACAGGCACAACAGGATCTGAATAGTAACAAATGGCTAGAAGCGTAGACTGATTGAGCAGAGATTACAATTTGGCAGCGTGGAACTGGCAGGGCTGAGTATTTGTAGAGGTCGTGATTATGGAACAGGTTGCAGCTGGTGGGGATCTGCTCTGATTCCAGCACACATGTCTCTTCCCACACACACACACACACACACACACACACACACACACACACACACACACACACACACACACACACACACACACACACACACACACACACACAGAGAGAGGGGGAGTGGTGGCAGGTCAAGAACACACAAGATGAGCAGTAGAGGGCGTTGCAGGACAGAAAATACACACGTTAAAGTGTAGAGAATATGAGCCGGTTGCTCATGGTCACTTGATGAGGTAGCTCTGTCTGCGACTTCAAAGTTAGCGTTGGCTCTCTTGGTCGAATGATCAAGATGTTGGCTTCTCCTTTGGGAGATCTGGGTTCTAATCATGCCAGTTACAAAAGCACACGTGAATCTTTGGGAAACCACATGTTTTTTCACATGTTTTTTTTCATTATACATTTATTTTTGTAAGGGTATGTACTTCATGTGTGTGTAACCTTTCCCAATGTGTGTGTAACCTTAACCATCCCCAAGAGCACGCTGGGAGTGACAGCCAGTCATCAGACAGAATGAGAGAGATAAAAAGAGAAGAATAAGTAAAAGAACGAGAGAGAGAGAGAGAGAGAGAGAGAGAGAGAGAGAGAGAGAGAGAGAGAGAGAGAAAAAAAAGAACAAGAACCATGGTCATTACCCGGCAGGGTCATTATGCCCAATCCATCCCACGTCTGCCACGCCCCCCTCGCCCACGCTGTGGGCCTGCTAATTGGCCCAGTGTACAGTGTGCTGTTTGCTGAAGCACTGGAGCACCGGGCCAGTCTGATGAAGGGCACTTTGGGGGAATGTGGTGAGCTCAATTTGGCTCTCTGTCGCATCACAGATTCATAGAAAGGAATGAGGGATGGTGAGGGGGTGGTCTCTGAAGGAAAGGAGGAAGAAGAGAGGGGAGGGAAGGATGAAGGATGGGGAATAGGGGATAGGGATGTTGAGGGGGTGGTGCATGGAAATGTAGAAGGAGAGAGGGGAGAGCATAGCCGCAAAGTCGCTGGTGATACAGACGTATATATCCACTAATACAGGACTATTAAAGGCTCAGGAGATTGTTCCATTTAATTACATCTGCTTTCATATAGTTGATTAATGGAATAAAGTTATATTTATATATTTGTTGTTTGCTGTCACTTATTAAGCATCCTAAGTATTTCATGTTTTTTGTTGCCCACTTAATGCATCGCTATTTTCTTTTTAAATTCTTCTTCTTCAGGGGGTGCTGCAGCACCTAGGCACCCCTACTTCCAGTGGCTATGGGGAAGAGGGATGGTGAGGGGTGGTGTCTTGGAGGAAAGAAGGAAGGAGAGAGGGGAGAGGGATGGGGTAGTGTCTTGAAAAGAAGGACAGGTACAGTAGAGGTGGGAATGGGAAGGAGGGGCGCTTGGGGGCCTTGGGGTTTGCCCAGAGCTGTAGACAAGAGCACACTTCTCATGAGTGGCTTATAACCAGCACAGATGGTTTATAACCAGCACAGATGGTTATGTTGTCATTGGATAATGAGTGACTAGAGTTTTGATCTGACACTCTACATGGCTCTGATTTACTGAAGGGTACACGGAGGGGCATCTACTAGCTTCAGGCCTCATGGTTTTGCTGTTCGTCATTCCATTGCATTAAAAGTCTCACTCAGTGAACCTCCAGTCTGCATCATGTCATGGTTACTATGTCTCATTCTAAATGATGTCTCTGCAATCACATTGTAGGGAGGTGGTGGTTCAGTGAGAAATAAGTTTTGTAAAGAATAAAATGAAATGTTAAACTTAAGTAGGAATACGATCTTTTACTTCAGATTAAACTCAAGCAAAACATACTAGTTAATGACAAACAAACCTGCAGCTCTCACAAAACAAATGCTAAACCAGTTATAAGTTCACAAGATAAAGACACAAAAAATGGTCATTAGAAACAATAATGCAATGAATAATAATTTTTAAAGCTGCTTTGAAAATTATTATAAATGAAACAACAGTGGGACGGATCATACAGCCTTCTTAGACTCAACAACTCTGAAGCAATCAGCAGACTTAAAATAATAATTATTAACAGTGATCCCCCAAGAAGAAATAGTGGATACTGTTAAAACACTAGCATGGAGAAAAGCACCAGGATTGGATGGCTTTCCCATAGAACTCTAATCAACATTTTGAGACAAAGTAGCCCCCTTAAGTAGCCCCCTTTACACAAATGACAACACACATCACTTAATTAATTCAATACATCCAAGTTTCATGTATCAAACAGTAATTTCAGTTACAGTGCATTCGGAAAGTATTCAGACAACTTGACATTTTTTCACATTTTGTTACATTACAGTCTTATTCTAGTTTTTTATTTGTTTTTTTCCCCCTCTTCAATTGACACACAATCTCTCGTCTTTCGTGACCAATCATAATGACCAAGCAAAAACAGTTTTTTAAAACATTTTTGCAAATGTATTACAAATAAAAACAGAAAGATAACATTTACATAGGTATTCAGACCATTCACTTAGGACTTTTTACTCTGTAACTTTGGCAGAGATTACAGCCTCTGGTCTTCTTAGGTATGACGCTACAAACTTGGCACACCTGTATTTGGGGAGTTTCTCCCATTGTTCTCTGCAGATCCTCTCAAGCTCTGTCAGGTTGGATGTGGAGCGCCGCTGCACAGTCATTTTCTTGGCTTTGTTCTTAGGGTCGTTGTCCTGTTGGAAAGTGAACCTTCTCCCCAGTCTGAGGTCCTGAGTGCTCTGGAGCAGGTTTTCATTATGGATCTCTGTACTTTGCTCCATTCATCTTTCCCTCGATCCTGACTAGTCTCCCAGTCCCTGCAACTGAAAAACATCCCCCAGCATGATGCTGCCACCTCCATGCCAGATTTCCTCCAGACGTGACGCTTGGCATTCAGGACAAAAAAATTCAATCTTGCTTTCATCAGACCATTGTTTCTCATGGTCTAAGAGTCTTTTTGGCTCCAAGCAGGCTGTCGTGAATTTGACTGAATAACATTTTTACGTGTCTAGTTTCAATGGATAAAGCTAACATGAACAACTTCATAGTTAAGAACACTTTAACAATATGGAAGAAAATGAAACGTATTCTACAAGAACCATTTTCACTCCCTGAAAACACAGCCTTATGGAACAATCATTGGATAGCTATTCAGAATTCGCATATTAAATTGGTCCACATGGAAAACTAAATAGAAACCGTAAATTACATGGTAACAAGAAATACATTTATTTTCTTGACAGAATGTAAAAAAAAATTAGACTGATCAATTTGAACACCTCCAAATACATGCAACTTAAAAGTTACATATCATCAGAGTAACCTCAAGGGAATCTTATTTGAGTCAGAAAAGGATGTTCATATGATAGGGAAGATATACAAAACCTGGCAGAGAGCATATCCAACTGACAAGCTCATAGAAAAAAATTATAAACCAAGATGTAAAAAGAACTGATGTTGATTCAAGATGGAGGGAAAGTTGGAACATAACTACAGTTTACGAAAATATATGCTTAATCCAGTATAAAGGAATGTATATAATGTATTATATATGAGAGTCATGTCTCAACTGAAAAACTAATAATGACTCAATAATCCAGCTATAAAGTCTGGAAGTTGTGAGCGGAGCTAGAAGCTGTCAGATATATTACAGTGTGAACTTCCTTTAAATCTGTCTGCCTGAATATTTAAAAACATGTCATATGGGGCTGTAGTGAGATACCCAAATGGGCTGGATGTTTCTCTTTTCATTACTCATCTTGAAAAAATGTTTACTAAAAACTTGGAAGTCAATCAATCCGCCATCATTGACCCAATGGAAAAATCAAAGGCTTTATTATTTAAATATTTAAATAGCGAGCAGGCGACCGAGAAACAAAATTTGGTACAATTTAAGGGCAAATGGCAAACAATAATGGGGGTGGGACCATGCAGTTCTGGGTAGATGAGATGTAGTTATTTTTTGTGTGTGTCTGTAAGTTGTTGTTATTTATACACGTATATATTTTTTAAATACGTTTTGTGCAAGCGGTAACTTTCCCTGAATGCTGTGTATTCCACACATACTGTTCCTGCCTAAGCTTTAATAAATCCTCTGGACTTTACTCACAGATATCCTTGTTAAAATGATCTTGACAGTTCGACAAGAACTGAACCGTATGTTAGCTTAGATGCCTTACAAGGATACCAACTAAAACGTTTTATTGTACAAGACTAATCTGCATGTTGAGCAGTTTCAATGCTTACTGCTGAGAACAGCAATTTAGCAGCAAAGTTGAGGGCCCTGGTTAGGGATGCAGTGGTGGCAGAGAGAGCGAGAGAGAAGCCTTGTCTATTCCAATTTGATGGATGTCTTCCTCACCTGGCAGTAGAGAGGCAGTATATTGGGCTGACTCAGGACCTGCCACTGGAGAAGACTCATTGAATATCTAAGAGCCTTTAGATCCAACAATGAACTTTAGGAAGAAACCCGTTTCACAGGACTTCTCCTCAATTGAAGCAGATTTTTTCCCTCAAAAGCTTTTAGCTGTTGATATACTCTACTGTCCTCTACAGTGTACTTGATGAAGACCAAAACTACTTCACACATTTTAAGGAAGATTGGGAAACAGAGTATTTATGTTGGCATTGGCAGAGATTCATAAGCAACTTATTGAAACATTTTGCCAACACGTCTACAAATCAAAGTGAATGCTAGCAACTACTGTAGTTAGCTAAATACCAAACTATGCATTAACAGCTCCAGGTTTTGCTAAAGACTACAAGGCTCCTCATTCAGAATCAACCTTGAAAGACCTGATGTCACACATGCACACACGCACGCACACACACACACACACACACACACACACACACACACACACACACACACACACACACACACACACACACACACACACACACACACACACACACACACACACACACACACACACACACACACACATAGAACCCCACACACACACGTACATTATTGATGTGCTGGGCTTATCAAATTGCAATAGAGGAATGAGAATGTGAAATAATCATAAAGGGGTGTACTGGCTGTAAGCTCTCTGGAGAGGGTGGAGGGGATAGAGATTCCAGAGTGATGGACGCAACAGCCAGGCTGGATAGCAGAGAACTGAAGACCTCCACTCTGACAGCCGGTCTCAAATCACTCCCTATCCTTCTCCACCTCGGTTCTAACCCTTTTGATTTGGGCAGATCTATACTGATCTATACTGTACATTTTGATGATTAAGGTCATGCATGCCCTTATACACCCCCCCCCCCACACACACACACCCTTCCAATTCACTCTCCCTCTTTTTTTCTCCCCACCGTCTCCCTCTCTCTATCCCTCTCTCCCTCTCTCTATCTCTCTATCCCTCTCTCTATCCCTCTCTCCCTCCCTCTATCCCTCTATCCCCCTCCCCTGTATCTAAATCGGTTCTGCTCTGGCAGTCTCTGTTCTTTAATCCTATCTGAAGAAGACCCAGCGGTCCTGCATAATGGAGTGATGTATGCTAATGTGGCCTGGCTGCTAAAATGAAAATTATACTGGAGCTCTTGGTGACACCAAACTGACAATACCATCAGAAAATACACTGTTATTATTACACAATAAGCTGGGGTAAAATGCAATATATAAAATGTTGTCAAATTTGATCAACAATGAATAATACACCAAGGGGCTACAACTACCTTTATGATGAGACCTTCTATCTGTTGTCTGAGAATAAGTCTTAGAGAGAGAGAGAGACACCGAGAGAGAGAGAGAGAGAGAGAGAGAGAGAGAGAGAGGGAGAGAGAGAGAGAGAGAGAGAGAGAGAGAGAGAGAGAGAGAGAGAGAGAGAGAGAGAGAGAGAGAGAGAGAGAGAGAGAGAGAGAGAGAGAGAGAGAGAGAGAGAGAGAGAGAGAGAGAGAGAGAGAGAGAGAGAGAGAGAGAGAGAGAGAGAGAGAGAGAGAGAGTGATTGATATCGGAATAATTTATTTACAAAATGCTATATCCACCTCGACAAAAAATCTACTTTGTGTTTTAAGCAGAAATTGTTGCTTATGGTTACCCTCATGTGCACTGCAGCGCCAAGTATAGGTCCAAAAGGCTTCTTAACAGATTCTACCCCAAGCCATAAGACTGCTGAACAGCTAATCAAATGGCTACAAGGACTATTTGCATTGGACCCACACCATTATTTTTACGCTGCTGCTACTCACTGTTTATTACCTATTATCTATAAGTAGTCACTTTACCCCCACCTATATGTATACATTACCTCGACTAACCTGTACCCCCCCACATTGAGTCTGTACAGTGCATTCGGAAAGTATTCAGATCCCTTTACTTTTTCCACACTCTGTTACTTTACAACCTATATTACATCAGTCTACACACAATACCCCATAATGACATGTCAAAAACAGGTTTTAGACGTTTTTACAAATGTAAAATGTTTAAATTAAGTATTCAGATCCTTACCTCAATACTTTGTTGAAGCACCTTTGGCAGCGATTACAGCCTTCAGTCTTCTTGAGTATGATGCTACAACCTGTATTTGTGGAGTTTCTTCTCTGCGGATCCTCTCAAGCTACGGATCCTCTCAAGTATGGATGAGAAATGTCACTGCACAGCTATTTTCAGGTCTCTCCAGAGATGTTCGATCAGGTTCAAGTCTGGGCTCTGGCTGGGCCACTCAAGGACATTCAGAGACTTGTCTCGAACCCACTCCTGCATTGGATTCCCGAGCAGGTTTTCAAAAAGGATCCTTCTGTACTTTTTGTATCTTTCCCTCGATCCTGACTAGTCTCCCAGTCTCTGCCACTGAAAAAAATCCCCACAGTTGCACCCCCTTTTGCCATCAGAACAGAGTCAATTTGTTGGGGCAAGGTGTCGAAAGCGTTCAACGGGGATGCTTCCCACAGTTGTCTCAAGTTGGCTGGATGTCCTTTGGGTGTTGGACCTGTCACGTTCTGACCATCGTTCTTGTGTGTTTTCCTTGTTTTAGTGTTGGTCTGGACGTGAGCTGGGTGGGCATTCTATGTTGTGTGTCTGGTTTGTCTATTTCTATGTTTGGCCTGATATGGTTCTCAATCAGAGGCAGGTGTTAGTCATTGTCTCTGATTGGGAACCATATTTAGGTAGCCTGTTTTGTGTTGGGTTTTGTGGGTGATTGTTCCTGTCTTTGTGTTTGTGGCACCAGATAGGACTGCTTCGGTTACTTGTTTTGTAGATTGTCGTATTTTCATCTTTATTAAAGATGTACAAAACTAACCACGCTGCATTTTGGTCCGCCTCTCTTTCACCAGAAGAAAACCGTTACAGGACCACTCTTGATACACAAGGGGAACTGTTGAGCATGTAAATCCCAGCAGCATTGCAGTTGTTGACACACTCAAACCGGTGTGCCTGGTACCCCGTTCAAAGACATCACCTTTTGTCTGCCCATTCACCCTCTGAATGGCACACCTACGCAATCCATGTCTCAAGGCTTAAAAAATACCCTCTCTGGGGCGGTTTCCAAAACAGAGTTGTATTTAAATCAGGACTTGGCTAACTGAATCCAGATGTAAAAAATTGCTTCCTTAGACGTTGCTTAATTTCAGATTAATTAGTTCTAGACTAGGGAGTCCCAGATTAAGGTAAATAAGGGCTAACCAGTTCATCTTTGTGTAGGCTGATTTGATTAACGATGTGCAAAAGCCAGGGATGAGACACTAATGTCTTGTGTGGAATTTGAGCAAGTCACCAAATTTCAAATCAAATCAAATTTATTTATATAGCCCTTCGTACATCAGCTGATATCTCAAAGTGCTGTATAGAAACGCAGCCTAAAACCCCAAACAGCAAGCAATGCAGGTGTAGAAGCACGGTGGCTAGGAAAAACTCCATAGAATGAGGAACCATGAGGAAGCTATGAGGAATCTATGAGGAACCAGGCTATGAGGGGTGGCCAGTCCTCTTCTGGTTGTGCCGAGTGGAGATTATAACAAAACATGGCCAAGATGTTCAAATGTTCATAAATGACCAGCATGGTTAAATAATAATAATCACAGTAGTTGTCGAGGGTGCAGCAAGTCAGCACCTCAGGAGTAAATGTCAGTTGGCTTTTCATAGGCATTAAGAGTATCTCTACTACTCCTGCTGTCTCTAGAGAGTTGAAAACAGCAGGTCTGGGACAGGTAGCACATCCGGTGAACAGGTCAGGATTCCATAGCCGCAGGCAGAACAGTTGAAACTGGAGCAGCAGCACGGCCAGGTGGACTGGGGACAGCAAGGAGTCATCATGCCAGGTAGTCCTGAGGCATGGTCCTTGGGATCAGGTCCTCCGAGAGAGAGAAAGAGAGTGAAAAAGAGAGAATTAGAGAGAGCATACTTAAATTCACACAGGACACCAGATAAGACAGGAGAAGTACTCCAGATATAACAAACTGACCCTAGCCCCCTGACACATAAACTACTGCAGCATAAATACTGGAGGCTGAGACAGGAGGGGTCAAGAGACACTGTGGCCCCATCCGAGGATACCCCCGGACAGGGCCAAACAGGAAGGATATAACCCCACCCACGTTGCCAAAGCACAGCCCCCACACCACTAGAGGGATATCTTCAACCACCAACTTACCATCCTGAGACAAGGTCGGGTATAGCCCACAAAGATCTCCTCCACGGCACAACCCAAGGGGGGGGGGCGCCAACCAAGACAGGAGGATCACATCAGTGACTCAACCCACTCAAGTGACGCACCCCTCCTTGGGACGGCATGAAAGACCACCAGTAAGCCAGTGACTCAGCCCCTGTAATAGGGTTAGAGGTAGCAAGGGCGGTTCGTTGCTCCAGAGCCTTTCCGTTCACCTTCACACTCCTGGGCCAGACTACACTAACCAGGTCAGAACTTGTCTGTGTAGACCAATTTGGGTTTCCAATCCCTCCAAAAGATTGTGGTGATCGATGGTGGTGTGGTGATCGACTAAACAATGGACAGAGGTAAAAAAAATGTTCAAAGAAGTTAAGTGGTTTAAAAAAACAACTTTTGAAGCGAATTGTGTAAAACCACCCAATTATCGATAACAAATAACATTATTCCTCCACAGAAAACAAGAAAAATAATGCCTGGACGACCATTTGTAATGAATTCAACTGAAATGAAAAAGTGAGCAAATGCATGCCACAACAACTTTATTGTTGGCCCACTTTTACGAATCAGAGTCATTTTGAAATGTTAGTTTTCCTGTTTTAACAACACAATGGGGCCTAAATGTACTTGTGTGACAGAAATGTAACACAAACAATCTCATACATAATTACTAATATAATTGTTATACTGTCTTGTCTTTCTAAGGTTCTGTGGAAAAACTTTTAAATCATCTGTTAGAAGACAAATGCTGTTGCTTGTAGGCAGCTTTTCAAGACTGATAAAACCACAGAGATGAGTTGGGGGACTTTGACCGGGATCATTGATAGCCAGCAACCCCTGGAAGGTATCCTCAATGATGACTATTTGGGCAGTTCTGATGGGGGACTGTTTCAATCCTCATTTTGTAGGACCCATTCATTCAACATGTGCAATCCCCGGACTGCAGGGGATATGTGATGTTGTCAGTCATCTCTTGAACTCCCATAATAACAATTATGTAATGAAATCAATTCTTGAAGAAACAATGTTCTCTTATGCAGCAATGTAATAATTTCCTGGAGGCAGATAATCACCATAGCTTGCAAGGGATGAAGGTCAGCCCACTACATCTGCAGCAGCCAGGAGGGAAGATTGTGTCACTAACCAGGGCCGGAGGACAAAGACAAGGCTGAGCATGCATGAGAAACTGGCCATGGAATATCATGAGCGTAAACTCATCTATTTAAAAGAAGAGAATGATATGAAGAGGCAAATCCTTCATGTTGAGTTGGCAATGGCGTGAAGCAGCAGCAATGTTCTTCAAAAACCAGCACCAGTTCGGGGGTCCCAATATTTCCATTTGTGAATTAAAAACGTTTTTGTTAAGAATCCATGCCTATTGTTTATTTCAATCACTTTGTATATGAGAGGTGCTGCATAGCAAAAGCATCTCTTCCGTTTCTGTCATTGTCTGCCTCAACCATGGGAACATCTGGGCCATCCTCATCCTCAATGCGAGGATCTCGGCAGCCATGCTGCTTGAGGTAATTGTGAAGCATTGCTGTTGCAATTTTGAGAATGCAGCATCTTATCGGTTGAACGCGCAATGTGTTTCTAAGACACTGGGAATGACACTTCCATACACCAAACATGCCACTTCACACGGTGGGGATATGAGCTTGGTTGTACCATTGTTGCTCAGGTCCTATTGCATGAAGATAGGGGGTGAACAAGAAGTTGGTCTTTGCATACCCGCTGTCACCAAGTTCGATTCCACTATGTTGTCCTCCTTCTAGGTGATCATGCATAGAGGAATTTTGGGAAATCCTTCAGTCATGAGTGTTGGAGAACTGCAAATTGGGAGTGCACACACTTTGTACATTTATAAGAGAAACCGCTTTTAAGATTCCTGTACTCCTCAGCATCTGCAGTAGAGGGACACTCGATGGGAATATGAAATCCATATGTACAGCCGATGACTCCACGGAAGTTCCCAACTTCATAGAACTGTACTTTGTAGTTGGCTTGGGCAGCAGCATCAAGGAACTTTAATCCTCTGCCAGGTTTAATTTAAGCCTTTGCTTATATCTAGATGAACTCTAATCACCCTTCTGGAAATCCGACTTTTTAAATCTAGACTTGGGCAAGTCTGAGACTATTTTAAACCATGTCTGAAAAATTACATTTCAGTTAGTCCAGTTTAAACGTGCAATTTTGTCTAGGATTAGGCTTAATCTGTGTCTGCGACTAAAATAACATATGGAGCTGTTTAAAGATGGTCAAACCATGGATTATTTAGCTATTTGATATAGAATTTTAGGACACAAAACAATCTAAAAATGTTTTGGATGAAATATTGAATTTGGCCTATAACCCAAAGAAACACATTGAATAAGTCATTCCTAAATGAAAAATAAACATTCAAAATATAGATCATAGAAAGCTCAGGATTGAGATGCAGCCCATACAACAACAAAAAACATATCTCTAGCAGAAACTGACAAATCTGAATGGGGATCTTTATATTACGTTAGATTGACGCACATGTCCACCAATAGACTCTGTCTCCTCCCCTTCATCTACACTGATTGAAATGACATCAATAAGGGAGCATAGCTTTCACCTGGAGTCACCTGGTCAGTATATGTCATGGAAAGAGTTCCTAATGTTTTGTACACTCTGTGTATATCAGTTGTTTAGCTGGAATGGAATGTTCATATCCTGTACACTCACTGGCCAGTTTATTAGGTACACCACCCTATTCATAAAAATGTATCACTCCTACAGACAATGAGTCACGTGGCCGAGGTTCACGATATAAAGCAGGCAGACAGGCATTGAAGCTTACTGTTCGATTGAACGTTAGACTGGGCAAAACGAGTGAACGAAGTGACTTGATGCGTGGTATGATCGTCAGTGCCAGGTACGCCGGATCCAGCATCTCAGAATCGGCCGACCCACTGGGCTTTTCACGCATGTCAGTGTCTAGTGTTTCCTGAGAATGCTGTGACAAAAAGACATCCAGTCAAAGGCAGTCCTGTGGGAGAAAACAGCTCGTTGATGAGGGTTTTAAGGAGAATGGTAATAATTGTGCACACTAACAGGAAAATAACAGTGCAGTATAACAGTGGTAACCAGATCGGCATCTCGGAACGCACAACTCGTCAGTCCTTGTCAGCAGACGGCCACACCGAGTTCCACTGCTATCAGATAAAAAGAAGAAGAGCCTGAATTTTTTGGGGTATGGAAATGGGACCAAATGTGCACCTCTCGACATGACCGCCACCAGCCTGTACCGTTGACTGCAGGCAGGATGGGGTCATGGACTCATGCTTCTTATGCCAAATCCTGACTCTGCCATCAGCATGACTCCACAGGACCCAAGATTCGTCAGACCAGGCAATATTTCCTCCACTCCTCAATTTTCCAGTGTTGGACACGCGATAAAACGTGATAACGCGATAAAGCATGAGTCCATGACCCCATCCTGTTGCAGTCAACGGTACAGGCTGGTGGCGGTCATGTCGAGAGGTACACATTTGGTCCCATTTCCATACCCCAAAGAATTCAGGCTGTTCTAGAGGCTATATGGGTGTACCTACAGAAGTAGGATCTTAATCTGAGTCAGTTTGCTACAGCAGGAAAATAATCCTGCAGGACCAGCAAATGTTAAATTGTTCTGTAGATTATAGTTAATGGAATTTTTTTAAGTGGTTGACACATTTTTCGCTAGGGCAAATCAAATCTGACATTTCAAAGTGAAAATTAATAACTTTAGAAGCCTTTTTAAACTTTGACTGAAAAAACCCTCCTCCTCACAGTTGCCCATGTCCCTTAATGTTGATGATGTGGTTGTTACTGACAAGGAGCACATGGCTGAGCTCTTTAAACACCACTTCATTAAGTAAGGATTTCCATTTGACTCAGGCTTGCCTCTTTGCCTGTCCAACATGTTTGTACTTTGTTTTGCACTGCTACCATGTTGTGCTGCTGCCATGTTGTGTTGCTACCGTGTTGTTGTCATGTGTTGCTACCATGCTGTGTTGTCATGTGTTGCTGCCATGCTCTGTTGTTGTCTTGGGCCTTTTGGTAAGCTGTCATTGCAAATAAGAATTTGTTCTTAACTGACTTCACAAAAAAAAAAGATTGCATTTGCAAAATGATCAGCAAACAAAGGAGTGATCAAATTAAGATCCTCCATCTTTAATACACTGGCCACTGATTGCATATTTGACTGTGATATGTGGTTGTCTCACCTTGCTATCTTAAGATGAATGCACTAACTGTAAGTCTATCTACAGTAGATAAGAGCATCTGCTAAATGATAAAGATGTCAAATGTAAATGTTTTGATTCATTTTTTAAACTTTTCTTTATGTCACAAATGCATCATTTGTACAATTGTTTAATAACAATCTTGTTATTTGCTACATTTGACTGTAAAATTGAACAGTTCTACTTATTTCTCTGAGAGTGAGGCAATTATATATGTCTAGTGTTTAAAAAAAACATGGTGAACATGATATGTGATAGATTTCAAACAAATACATGTCTGTCATTGAACAACCCCATGCCACACTAACTGGACTGACAACCTCCACTGACTGTGTGCACTTTAGCACACATGCACTCACTCTCACACACTCTCACACACACACACACACACACACACACACACACACACACACACACACACACACACACACACACACACACACACACACACACACACACACACACGCTACACACACATCACAATTGCTGCTACCATATTATTATTTACTGTAGATAATACTTCACAATTTATAAACTTGCCCCCCAATCCCCACTTTCTCTGATACATTAGTAAATTTTGTACTATAACTTGTGCCTTTCTGTATTACTGTATTTCTGTATACTTGTGCTGCAGTGTCAGGAGTCTTTGAATCGCCCTCTGAAGCCTCTTCCTGCTGTTCAAAGACCATTCACTGGCATTTTCTACAAGAAATCTGCCTCCAGAAATAAAAGTTTCTCCCAAGTGGGTGTGACACCTACTCCCGTTGCCTGCTGCACTGCTGCTTGGATTCCACCTGGCGATCTGTTCACCGTCTGCGTGGGCCTGTCTCCCAGGCTGGTACAGGTACAGTTGAAGTCGGAAGTTTACATACACTTAGGTTGGAGTCATTAAAACTCATTTTTCAACCACTCCATACATTTCTTGTTAAAAAACTATAGCTTTGGCAAGTCGTTTAGGACATCTACTTTGTGCATGACACAAGTCATTTTTCCAACAATTGTTTACAGACTTATAATTCACTGTAACACAATTCCAGTGGGTCAGAAGTTTACATACACTAAGTTGACTGTGCCTTTAACGACATCACGGTACCACGTTCCCCAAGGGCACCCCCCCCACGCTTAACTCAAAAGATGGCGCACAGAATGCAAAAATATTCTTAGAAATATTTAACCTCCACACATTAACAAGTCCAATAGCTCAAATAAAAGATAAACACCTTGTTCATCTACCCAGCGAGTCATATTTCTAAAATGTTTTACGGCGAAAACATAGCACATATGTATATCAAACCACCACAAAGACACAGACGATATGTAGCCATTTTGTCAAACAAAAGATGCAATCACAAACGCAGGATTAAAAGAAAAATAATTCACTAACCTTTTCCCTTACCTTTGATGGTCTTCGATCAGAATGTAATGGAAGAAGTCATACTTACCCAAAACATCGTTTGGTTTCAAGTCGTGTGTCTTTGTATTAGCATATGCTGCAAGTTCCAGCTGAAATGCTACCAAAAATTACTTCTGGTCACGAACAGTTGCGCATCAAAACTTCAAAATTTCATATTATATGTCGACTAAACTGGTCAAACTAAGTGCAGAATCAAGATTTAGGATGTTCTAAGCGTACAAAACAATTATCTAATCTATCGGACATTCTTGCTTGCTCTCAGGCATTCTGGAACAAAAGGACATCTCTCTAATTTCTCGCGACACTTAGTCTTTTGCCTCCCAAAGGGTCAAAACCCGCGGGATTTGCACAATTAAACGCTGTACTGAATGAGGACGTGGAAGACATAGAAAGTGTCTCCAGATCCATAGCTGGTTGGGGTGGGGGCGATGACGTCAAAGTTGCCCCAACTTTCCTGTTGAGAGAAATAGTTTGGGAGAATGGCTGCCCTGTGAGTTCCGCTTTCCATACAGACATAATTCAAATGGTTTTAGAAGCTTTAGAGTGTTTTCTATTCAATAATAAATATTACATGCATATATTAGCAATTTTGGACAGATTTTTTTTCTGTTTACTATGGGCACGCAATTCCTCCAAAGGGGGCAGTATTGTCCTGAGCCGTAACAGGTTTTAAACAGCTTGGAAAATTCCAGAAAATGATGTCATGGCTTAAAAAAAATGAAAATGATGTCATTCTTATAATAACGTGGGGATCCTAACTGACCTAAGACAGGCAATTTTTACTAGGATTAAATGTCAGGAATTGTGAAAAACTGTGTTTAAATGTATTTGGCTAAAGTGTATGTACATTTCCGACTTCAACTGTAAGACTCACCCCTCTCTCCTGAGCTTTCGCTTGCCTCCAGCACACACACACACTGTTGGAGCGAGTGACTCTGAATTACAATATATATTTTTTTAAATGATTGTGAAAATTGTTATTTTACTATTTGCCTCATGACTCCTGCATACTTTGATGACTACAAACGTTCTTTACCCAACCATGGGACAGACTGTGTTTGTTCCCACACTCGGGACTCTGACTCTCTATTGGTTACACAGAGTTTTGGCCTTCCACCCTATTCTAACCACCTTTCGCCGGCTTTGAATTCATGTTACCTGATGAAATTGCCGTACAATATGATCTTGTTGCCATCTGATGGACATTCTGATGTCATAAATCGGCACTGCAGAGCTCTCCCTGTACTATGCAGTGTCTTAATTGTATTACTGTTGATGATATATGGAAATATGCATGTACACCCTGGCCCATCTACAGTTGCTAGCCCCAATTCTGACTTGTGCTCGGATATCTGCTTCACTGATTTCGGCTCTCGTAAAAGCCTGGGTTTTTGGCACGTTAACACTAGATGCTTATTACCTGAAATGGTTCACAGCTCCAATCCAGGTGTGTTGGTCATTACTGAGACGTGGTTACGAAAGAGTATTTT
The DNA here is from genome assembly GCF_036934945.1 of Oncorhynchus masou masou. Taxonomy (NCBI): domain Eukaryota; kingdom Metazoa; phylum Chordata; class Actinopteri; order Salmoniformes; family Salmonidae; genus Oncorhynchus; species Oncorhynchus masou. The sequence goes on from NC_088230.1 coordinate 569,160, forward strand.
GAATACTGATGTTAACCTTTCTGGTTATAACATTTTTCGGCAAGAAAGATCTTCCAACGGTGGAGGAGTGGCAATCTTTACCAAGGATCACCTTCAGTCTGTCCCAGACAATTTGATTTGCTGGTTTTAAGCATTAAACTTTCAAATAGCTCTTCTTTGACTGTTGCTGGTTGCTATCGTCCTCCATGAGCATCAGCCTGTACCCTACTTGCCCTAAGCTCTCTCCTGGCCCCTTACACGGAGTCTGAATTTGTCCTGCTAGGTGACCTAAAGTGGGACATGCTTAACCTTTTGCGTGTAGGGGGCAGTATTTTCATTTTTGGCAAAAAGCGTACCCATTTGAAACTGCCTATTTCTCAGCCCCAGAAACTAGAATATGCATATAATTGTTATATTGATAGAAAACACTCTAAAGTTTCCAAAACTGTAAAAATATTTTCTGTGAGTATAACAGAACTGATATTGCATCCGAAAACCTGAGGAAAATCCAACAAGGAAGTACTGTTTTTCCTGAAAGCTCTCTGTTCCATTGGATGCCTTGCCTCCATTTAAAGGGATATCAACCAGATTCCTTTTCCTATGGCTTCCTCAAGGTGTGAACAGTCTTTAGACATAGTTTCAGGCTTTTATTTTGAAAAATGAGTGAGAAAGAACCCATCGCGTCAGTGGATGGCTGGGTACCAGCAGAGTTTTTCATGTGCAACAGCCATTTTCTCTCTCCTATGGAAGAAGCTACATTCCGGTTGACATATTATCGATTATATATTGTAAAAACAACCTGAGGATTGATTATAAAAAACGTTTGACATGTTTCTACGACCATTACGGATACTATTTGGAATTTTCGTCTGCGATGTCGTGACCGCTCGAGCCTGTGGATTTCTGAAGATAACGCTCCAAAACAAATGGAGATATTTTGGATATAAAATAATCTTTGTGAAACAAAAGGAACATTTATTGTGTAACTGGGAGTCTCGTGAGTGCAAACATCCAAAGATCATCAAAGGTAAGCGATTTCATTTATTGCTTTTCTGACTTTCATAACCAATCTACTTGGCTGTTAGTTGTTATATTGTGTCAACTGAGAGAGATGTTCTTACATAAACGCTTGGCATGCTTTCGCCGAAAATCGGCATTGAAATCTGACACGCCAGGTGGATTAACAACAAGCTAAGCTGTTTTGTTATATTGCACTTGTGATTTCATGAAAATTAAATATTTTTAGTAATTTAATTTGAATTTGGCGCTCTGCAATTCAGCGGATGTTGATGAAAATGATCCCACTAATGGGATGGGTGCATCAAGAAGTTAACCTGTCTCTCCTTTCTGGGGAGATTCCCATTTCATGGAAGGCAGCCGCAGTTCATCCTTTATTTAAAGGGGGAGATCAAGCTGATCCTTACTGTTATTGGCCTATTTCTATTTTGCCCTGTTTATCAAAGTGTTGGAAAAACTTGTCAATAATCAACTGACTGGCTTACTTGATGTCTATAGTATTCACTCGGGTATGCAATCTGGTTTCCACTAAGGTTATGGATGTGTCACTGCAACCTTAAACATCCTCAATTATGTACCTGAGGGGTCTTAGGCCTGGTTTGCTAACTACCTCTCTCAAAGTGTGCAGTGTATAAAGTCAGAAAATCTGCTGTCTCAGCCACAGCCTGTTACCAAGGGAGTACCCCAAGGGTCAATCCTAGGCCCCACGCCCTTCTCAATTTACATCAACAACATAGCTCAGGCAGTAGGAAGCACTCTCATCCATGTATATGCAGATGATACAGTCTTATACTCAGCTGGCCCCTCTCCGGATTTTGTGCTAAATGGTCTATAACAAAGCTTTCTTAGTTTCCAACAAGCTTTCTCAACCGTTAACCTTGTTCTGAACACCTCCAAAACAAAGGTAATGTGGTTTGGTAAGAAGAATTGCCCCTCTTCCCGCAGGTGTTATTACTACCTCTGAGAGTTTAGAGTTTGAGATAGTCACCTCATACTAGTACTTGGGAGTATGGCTAGATGGTGCACTGTCCTTCTCTCAGCACATATCAAAGCTGCAGGCTAAAGTTAAATCTGGACTTGTTTTCCTATATCGTATTCGCTCCTCTTACTCCCCACCTGCCAAACTATCCCTGATTCAGAGGACCATCCTACTCATGCTAGATTACGGAGACATAATTTATAGATCAGCAGGTAAGGGTGATCTCGAGTGGCTAGACGTTCTTTACCATTCGTCCATCAGATTTGCCACCAATGCTCCTTATAGGACACATCACTGCTCTCTATACTTTTCTGTAAACTGGTAATCTCTGTATACCCGTCGCAATACCAACTGGTTGATGCTTATTTATAAAATCCTCTTAGGCCTCACTCCATCCTATCTGAGATATCTACTGCAGACCTCAACCTCCACATACAACACCTATTCTGACAGTCATATTCTGTTAAAGGTCCCCAAATCACACACATCCCTTGGTCGCTCCTCTTTTCAGTTTGCTGCAGCTAGCGACTGGAACGATCTGCAACAAACACTCAAACTGGACAGTTTTATCTACTCAGTGGCCACAGTAATTCAATACACTCGTAATAAGGTTGGCGGTTGCTATCATCTCTCGTCTTCTTCCACCACTGTAACACTATTTACAGTAGCCTACAGTGTGACTTTGAAGGTGGAACTCTCGACAAGGGCCTCTTTTCCAAGGCTCAGTGCCAGCGTACTGTATACATGAGCCTTCTACATTTGCAAGAGAAAATTGGATAAATACTTCATATATCTGATTGCACCACAAGGTAATCCTAATTCACATGACAAGCTAATTATAATCCTATCACTGTGATATCCTTCCACTTGGTAAGGTAGTGATATCACCAATGTAAGCCATATAAATAAAGGACAGTCAGTCGGTCATATATATTTAGCCCATGCTGTAGGTGTCATGCATTGAACATATCTCATTAGTCTACAGGAGAATGGTTATGGCCTGTCTACTGCTAAAGTGTTTTATAATCAAACTGTGATGGGCTCCTTTCTCATCTCACAAAATATTATAGCCTTCCGGAATCTGATTCACATTTTTCTTCTATTTTCATCCGGCTCTGGGAAAGAGAGAGAGAGTCAGATTTCCTTGAAGTTAATGACATTGTCACAGCACCTTATCAAATTAGCAGTGTGTAAGCAATAACATCTGGCAAATACATGGTGCATGTAATGTCTGCTCAGCCTCACTACTCCTCAGAGAGAGATTTTGATTTTGATTTATTAGGATCCCCGTTAGCCGACACCAATGGCGACAGCTAGTCTTACTGGGGTCACATAACGAAGAAGACATTACAGACCAAAAAAATACTTTACAAAGACTTTACAATTTACATGCAGAGCGAGGGAGGGAGAGGGGGGTGGAGAAAGAGAGAGGGAGGGAGCGAGGGAAGGCGTAAAAAAAAGATAGATATGAAGTGAGAGGACACAGGGAGACAGGGAGAGGAGCAGGGAGAGAGAGACAGGGAAAAACAGAGGAAAGGAAGAGAGGGGAGAGATACAAGGAAAATATATAGGAGAGGAAGAGAGAGAAAAATAGATAGAAGTATGACCAAAGCCTCAGAGAGTGAGATACAATGAGAGACTAAGGGGATGATGGGAGAATAGGAAATAGAAAGAGAGAGAGAGACCAATACTCCTTAAACCTTCAAGGCTACCCACCTCTTGTAATTAGTAAAACCGACAGTGGTAAAAAAAAGAGAGAGACCGACAGTCTTTAATAAAATATTAAAAGCCTAATTAAAATGAGTTAGGCCTTCCAGCCTACACTCTGAAGCTTAACGAACCAAGACATCTTTATATAACACCTCGGCCACAATGACAGGATGGGAGATTTGACTTCATTTGATCTGAGAAATTAATCAAGTTAATTATACTTGACAGATCAGTGCAGAGAGAATCTCATGTTAGACATATGTGTATGATTGTTTCGCCATGTTATGTGTGAACCACAGAAAGAACATGGTTGGTGTTAAAGTAACATCTAATGAGGATCCAAGGCATCAAAATATCTTAGATTGAATCTAATCTTATTGTATTGTCTCCTGTTACAGAATCATCTTAACTAGAATGGAGCGATCACAGCTTCTCACTGCTGGCTGTCTGGCAACACTCTAAGCCTTTGACAGTTAGTGTTGGCTGGCCACCCATGCTGTCACTGTAAGTCTTTCCCTCCAATGGAGAGCCAGCTGGCCTGGCTGAAACTGATTCACATTCCACCACCAGCACACTGGAGACTGAGAGAACTCTGGGAGGACAGGGGAGAGGAGGGAACTGCAGGGGAGGAGTAGACAGAGGAGGGGGGATAGGGGATGGCATGAGAGGAGATCCCAGCAAACAGGGGACGGCCTGAGAACATTCGGCGACGTTCCCATTAGGTCCCTTAATAAGGGTTTCCAAGTGACTTTATCCAACTGAGAATGTAGCGTGATGGTCCCAAGGGAACGTTCTCTGGGGGACCTTTGTGCAGTTCCCTGTAAGTTCCCAGGACGTCACGAAGGACCATGTCAGGAACTTTTATGACGTTCTCAGGAATTTAATTTCACAAGTCATTAGGACGTTGCGTGATGGTCCCAAAGGATCTCTGAGGGAAATTTGTATAGTTCCCTGGTTTGTCCTGAGACGTTTTTAAGACTTTCATGGGACGTTGTGTCATGGTCCCCTCAAGGTACCCTGACTCTTCTTGGGATATTCTCTCATGGTCCCCTAGAAGTTTTGTCTAATTCCTAGTTTGTCCCTTGGATGTCACCAAGGACGTTTTTAGGACGTTCTTGGGTAGTTGTGTTATGGTCCCCTGAAGGTCTACTGAACCTTCTTGGGACGGCGTGTCATGGTCCCCTGGAGGTTTTTGTAACGTGATGGTCCCATGTGTCCCAAACCATTATAAGTAAATGAATGAAATGATATGGGGATTTTAAGGTAAGTAGGAGGAGTTTCGGCTATAAAGTGTAAAATCTTTCATCAATTACAATATGATTACATTTGACATGATCACTTAGTACTGACTTTTCAATATGACCCCATGTAACTCAAAACCTCTGGATAAGGGGTACGCTGATATTTCTGTTGCGCACTGCCTGTAGAATTTCTGAAGTCTGTTACACATTCATTACTTATAATACATACGGTGCATTCGAAAACGATTCAATTTTTCCACATTTTGTTATGTTACAGCCTTATTCTAAAATGGATGAAATAAAACAAAATCCTCATCAATCTACAAACAATAATGACAAAGCAAAAACATTTGTTTAGTTTTTGCAAATGTATTACAAATAAAAAACAGAAATACATTATTTAAATAAATATTCAGACCCTGTGCTATGAGACTCGAAATTGAGCTCAGTTGCATCCTGTTTCCATTGATCATCCTTGAGATGTTTCTACAACTTGATTGGGGTCCACCTGTGGTAATTTCAGTTGATAGGACATGATTTGGAAACATCTGTCTATATAAGGTCCCACATTTGACAGTGTATGTCAGAGCAAAAACCATGCCATGAGGTCAAAGAAATTGTCTGTAGAGCTCCAAGACAGGATGTGTCAAGGCACAGATCTAGGGAAGGGTACCAAAACATGTCCCCATCATTCTTAAATGGAAGAATTTTGGAACCATCAAGTCTGGCCGCCCAGCCAAACTGAGCAGTCAGGGGAGAAGGGCCTTGGTCAGCGAGGTGACCACAAACCCGATGGTCACTCTGACAGAGCTCCAGAGTTCCTCTGTGGCGATGGGACAACATTCCAGAAGGAGAACATCTCTACAGCACTCCTCCAATCAGGCCTTTATGGTGGAGTGGCCAGGCGGAAGCCACTCCTCAGTAATGACACATGGAAGCCTGCTTAAAGCTCTCAGACCGTGAGAAACAAGATTCTCTGGTCTGATGAAACCAAGACTGAACTTTTTGGCCTGAATGCCAAGCATCACGTCTGGAGCAAACCTGGCACCATCCCTACAGTGAAGCATGGTGGCAGCAGCATGCTGTGGGAATGTTTATCAACGGCAGGGACTGGAAGACGAGTCAGGATTGAGGCAAAGCTGAACGGAGCAAAGTACAGAGAGATCCTTGATGAAAACCTGCTCCAGAACCCACAGGACCTCAGGCAGGGGTGAAGGTTCACCTTTCAACAGGACAACGACCCCAAGCACACAGCCAAGACAATGCAGGAGTGGCGTCTTGACAGATCTCTAAATGTCTTTGAGTGGCCCAGCCAGAGCCAGAGCCCGGACTTGACCCCGATCAAACAGCTCCAGCGGTGTTCCTCCTCACCCATCCTGACAGAGCTTGAGAGGATCTGCAGAGATGAATGGGAGAAACTCCTCAAATACAGGTATGCCAAGCTTGTAGAGTCATACCCAAAAAGACTCGAGGCTATCTCAACTAGTAACCATGGCCGAATACCGACCGGGCATGGTACGTGCCCACTGGACTCATTGATTTTTGTTTATTATTCTCACACTGATATTCCATAAACATGGCAGAAGTCGTTTCAAAATGTGTAGAATTGCAAAAAATGTGCTTTAAAACAGCAAAAATGTTGCTCCACCCCATGGCAAAATGGATTAAATTTAACAAAAGTAGCTGCAAAGTTGCTATTTTTTTCTCTCTGCCCCATGGCAAAATGAGTACATTTGCAGAAAACTTGCTTTACAACTGCAATATTTGCTCTATGCGTAGAATTGCAGAAAAGTATTTTTAAAACAAAATGTTCTCTCCAACCTCAAGAGGGGAGCCACTAAAATGTGGGGACCCCCAACCTCTGCATCTAGTGATGTCTGATTGGCCAACAATCTGCTCATTCACCTCATCCCCTCCTCCCACCTCCGTCTCTGGAGACCTCCTTCTGTTCCTGACCGCCCTCATCAACCCATCTGATGTCAAAAATAACAGACAGGTATCCTTTCTTTTCTATGTCCAGCATTAAGATTGTTGCATGTCTAATCGAACATTTAACTAAAGAATAACTGTATTTTTACATACCTGTAACCTGTGTGTTTGTTGTTTAAGTCTCCTCCCCTGTTCTTAACTCTGCTCCTGTTCTCCGGGACCCATGGGTTCTGACAAAAAATCTGATGTTGATCCACCTGATGTCCTCCATTACCAACCACCCTCCATCTTTTCATGACATCATCAACAGCTACCGTTATTGTCATTATCTGCTAAGAAGATTTACTTGCTGTGTCATATTGGACACACAATATGTGAGATACACAGATGGACTTAAAACACCTGCACTCCAAACACTCTTCAAGTCCTCCTTCTGAGACTGGCTGGCTGTTTAGAACAAGTGACAGAACCACTCACCCAAACAGCACCCACCTCCAGTCTATGATTGTCATGTGACTGTATTAAAAACCTGGAAATACATTTACATTTAAGTCATTTAGCAGACGCTCTTATCCAGAGCGACTTACATGAAATACATGTACGGTAAAGAGATGAAAGTTTATATATTTACATTTGAAATATTGTCAGGTTAGTTTTCACAGCTGTTTCACAAGGTGTTCATTGTTGTAAATTTTAACATATCTGTTAAAGAACCCCCCTGCCGAGAGCACTACAGGAGCACTGTCTGTCTTTCACCCACCCTCGCCCTTTCTCCCCATCACCTGAGAGATCAATATCTCCTCCAGCTCATGGCTTCAGCCAATCGGACAATAGACATGTGTCTCACCTCTGTGCGTCCTCCAGCCTTGCAGTCTCTCCAGGACCCGATTGGCTAGCCAGCCTGACCCATGCTCTCCAAGGGAGTAAATATTAACTGAACGGTGTTATTCCAGTCTGTGATGATGGAAGTATGTGCATGGGATGGTTGACTACAAAGTAAGTTGCTGTCGCTGTTATCAGTGCAGTATGTGGAGTAGCGGTATTCTATGTAGTTGTCATTTCTATTATTGTTATGTTACTACTAATTGTCTGCAATGATGAGTTTTTGCTCTTATGCGTTTCATTGCAATAGCCTACTATTTGTGCAATATACAGTCCTTGCGATTATTATTACTGTGCTATTGCAATGCTAGTCATTAATTGGGTGTTACTATGTAATACATGGTTACTAGCTTATTATTAGATACAGTCCTTGTTGTTCTATCCCATATCTCATTCTATCGTTCTTTGCAAATATCTATCCAGGTCAGTGTATTTATCTCCTGTATAGCATATTTTTTAACTCTCTGTTTTTGTCCATTACAGAACCATACTCATGTTCATCTTCTCTTGTGTGAGATTAAAGTTACTGTGTGTATTAACTCTTGGGCTGCGTGTATTAACTTTTAACTGTGTGTATTAACTCTTGGGCTGCGTGTATTAACTTTTAACTGTGTGTATTAACTCTTGGGCTGCGTGTATTAACTTTTAACTGTGTGTATTAACTCTTGGGCTGCGTGTATTAACTTTTAACTGTGTGTATTAACTCTTGGGCTGCGTGTATTAACTTTTAACTGTGTGTATTAACTCTTGGGCTGCGTGTATTAACTTTTAACTGTGTGTATTAACTCTTGGGATGCGTGTATTAACTTTTAACTGTGTGTATTAACTCTTGGGCTGCGTGTATTAACTTTTAACTGTGTGTATTAACTCTTGGGCTGCGTGTATTAACTTTTAACTGTGTGTATTAACTCTTGGGCTGCGTGTATTAACTTTTAACTGTGTGTATTAACTCTTGGGCTGCGTGTATTAACTTTTAACTGTGTGTATTAACTCTTGGGCTGCGTGTATTAACTTTTAACTGTGTGTATTAACTCTTGGGCTGCGTGTATTAACTTTTAACTGTGTGTATTAACTCTTGGGCTGCGTGTATTAACTTTTAACTGTGTGTATTAACTCTTGGGCTGCGTGTATTAACTTTTAACTGTGTGTATTAACTCTTGGGATGCGTGTATTAACTTTTAACTGTGTGTATTAACTCTTGGGCTGCGTGTATTAACTTTTAACTGTGTGTATTAACTCGGAGGCGGTGTCAGTGAGTCACAAACCAGTAAAATACGTAGAGCCGGGTTGCTATCCATCTATGATGGTATTTGTTAATTCAACATTGTTAATTGTTGTATCCTAGGACCTATAGTAGGTACATATTTATATGAATGGAGTGGGAATTAGCTCACTGTGATCTGTGTGGTAAGTAACATTAATGTGTCAAGCAGATTACAGGTTTAAATGAATGGAGTGGGAATTAGCTCACTGTGATCTGTGTGGTAAGTAACATTAATGTGTCAAGCAGATTACAGGTTTAAATGAATGGAGTGGGAATTAGCTCACTGTGATCTGTGTGGTAAGTGACATTAATGTGTCAAGCAGATTACAGGTTTATATGAATGGAGTGGGAATTAGCTCACTGTGATCTGTAAGGTAAGTGACATTAATGTGTCAAGCAGATTACAGGTTTATATGAATGGAGTGGGAATTAGCTCACTGTGATCTGTGTGGTAAGTGACATTAATGTGTCAAGCAGATTACAGGTTTATATGAATGGAGTGGGAATTAGCTCACTGTGATCTGTAAGGTAAGAGACATTAATGTGTCAAGCAGATTACAGGTTTATATGAATGGAGTGGGAATTAGCTCACTGTGATCTGTAAGGTAAGTGACATTAATGTGTCAAGCAGATTACAGGTTTATATGAATGGAGTGGGAAATAGCTCACTGTGATCTGTATGGTAAGTGACATTAATGTGTCAAGCAGATTACAGGTTTATATGAATGGAGTGGGAATTAGCTCACTGTGATCTGTAAGGTAAGAGACATTAATGTGTCAAGCAGATTACAGGTTTATATGAATGGAGTGGGAATTAGCTCACTGTGATCTGTAAGGTAAGTGACATTAATGTGTCAAGCAGATTACAGGTTTATATGAATGGAGTGGGAATTAGCTCACTGTGATCTGTAAGGTAAGTAACATTAATGTGTCAAGCAGATTACAGGTTTCCGTTGCTTTTTCCTCAACATAGCCACATTTAAGACATAGATTTCATGTTGTTGAATTGTTAAAAAGATACCCAAAAGTAGTTTGAAGTCATGTTTTCATCTTATTAGTGTAGTGAAGTAATATTAGTATATTACTCTGTACATCAAAGGAGGTTGGTGGCACCTTAATTGGGGAGAGCGGGCTCGTGGTAAAGGCTGGAGCAGAATGAGTGAATTGGTATCACATGGTTTCTATGTGGTTGATTCCAAACCATTTGCTCTGTTCCAGCCATTATTACAAACCGTCCTCCCCTCAGCAGCCTCCACTGCTGTATATACCTCACTTGCAAATCATAATAAGACTTAGCAATTTCAATTAGCCTGTTCAAATGTGTATCTGACTCCATAGAGATTATTTAGCAATTGTCAAGAGACTGTAGTTGAGTTAAAGTAATAGACAATCAAGAAATGTCTGAGAATTTAATTCTAAATACAAGTATACAAAAGAAAAAGCTGAAGTTGCAAAGCATTAACAAGCATTATAAGGAATTCATCTAAGTATGATCAAAGAGCAAGCGAGAGACAAAGAAACCATGGCTTGAGCTCATGGTTCATAGCTCATGGTTCATAGCACATGGAAGAGAAAGAAAGAATGAAGGAAAGAAAATCTCACCACAGTAGTTCAAGAACAAAAAAAGAAAGGAACTCTAAAATCTTTTATAACATCGGAGTTGTTTTGATTAAAAATTTGAGTTGTTCACCAAAAGCATTACTCTAAAGTTAACCTCCAATCAGATATCAGTCCTATATGATGCTATCACAACAGAACCTCTGCTTCTCAGAGGTGTGACAATAGGGGTTGGCAAGACAACACAGAGGAAATATAACGACACAAAGCGAGACCGAGATGCAGACACGGGAGGCAGATGGTTTGAGCTCTGATATTTATTATAATCCAAGGTGTAGGCAAAAGGCAGGTCGGGGACAGGTAAGAGTTCATAACCATGTCAAAGTCCAACACAGTACAAAGCGGCAGGCAGGCTCGATCAGGGAGGGGCAGAACGGTCAGGCAGGGGGACACAGAGTCAGGTGAGGCAAGGGTCACAACCAGGAGGAGGAGAAAAACAGAGAGGAAGATGGGCGACACCTGGAGGGGGGTGGAGACAAGCACAAGGACAGGTGAAACAGATCAGAGTGTACAGGAAATTATTGCATACAGTTGATGAGAGTCACTTCGGGGACTGCCGTACGTAATCTTCCCTTGAACACATCTGATTCGGCATCAGACAGAATTGTTCAAAACCGGACGGCCAAGCACTGTAGTCACGGTAGACATTCTGCAGACCTGCAGTTCATGGTCCTAGCAGCACCACGTCAGAAGTGACATTTTGCATTTAGCATTGTCTTCTGCTTTATACATGCAAATGTAATTAGGTATCACCTTCCTGCACCCAAGCTAGATAGGAATGCTCCTTTCTTCTTTGTAAGATCATAACACACAACTGAAGGAACATCAAAAAATCACTCTTCAATGATCATAAAAAAGTCTGTTTGGATTGGTCAATAGCAACTTCAGATGTGGTTTTGTCAAAAATATATCAAAGATAAATGCATCACATATGACAGTTTACTTGAAATTAAAACATTCCAAATATCTTCAGTGAAGTGATATTTATCATATAAGTATATTATATATACAGTGCATTCGGAAAGTATTCAGACCCCTAGACATTTTCCACATTTTGTTATGTTACAGCCTTGTTCTAAAATTGATTAAATTGTTTTTTTCCCAGATCAATCTACGAACAATACTCCATAATGACAAAGCAAAAACAGTTTTTTAGAAATTTTGGAAAATGTACCAACAATAAAAAACAGATATAACATTAACATAAGTATTCAGACCCTTTACTCAGTACTATATTGAAGCACATTTGGCAGCTATTACAGCCTTGAGTCTTCTTGGGTATGACAAGCCCAGTCAGGTTGGGTGGGGAGCGTCGTTGCATAGCTATTTTCAGGTCTCTCAGATTCAAGTGCGGGCTCTGACTGGGCCACTCAAGCACATTCCGAGACTTGTACCAAAGCCACTCCTGCATTGTCTTGGCTGTGTGCTTGGGGTCGTTGTCCTGTTGGAAGGTGAACCTTCACCCCTGCCTGAGGTCCTGTGGGTTCTGGAGCAGGTTTTCAACAAGGATCTCTCTGTACTTTGCTCCGTTCAGCTTTCCCTCGATCCTGACTAGTTTCTCAGTCCCTGCCGCTGAAAAAGAGTTCAATCTTGGTTTCATCAGACCAGAGAATCTTGTTTCTCATGGTCTGAGAGTCCTTTAGGTGCCTTCTGGCAAACTCCAAGCGGGCTGTCCTGTTCCTTTTACTGAGGAGTGACTTCCGCCTGGCCACTCTACCATAAAGTCCTGATTGGTGGAGTGCTGCAGAGATGGTTGTCCTTCTGGAAGGTTCTCCCGTCTCCACAGAGGAACTCTGGAGCTCTGTCAGAGTTACCATCAGGTTCTTGGTCACGTCCCTGACCAAGGTCCTTCTCCCCTGATTGCTCAGTTTGGTCAGGCGGTCAGCTCTAGGAAGAGTCTTGGTGGTTCCGAAATTCTTCCATTTAAGAATGATGGAGGCCACTGTGTTTTTGAGGATGTTCAATGCTGCAGACATGTTTTGCTACCCTTCCCCAGATCTGTGCCTCGATGCAATCCTGTCTCGGAACTCTACGAACAAATCCTTCGACCCCATGGCTTGGTTTTTGCTCTGACATGCACTCAACTGTGGGACCATATATAGACAGGTGTGCCTTTTCAAATCATGTCCAATCAATTGAATTTACCACAGGTGGACTCCAACCAAATTGTAGAAACATCTCAAGGATGATCAATGGAAACAGGATGCACCTGAGCTCAATTTGGAATATTATAGCAAAGGGTCTGAACAGTTCTGTAAATAAGGTATTTCCGTTTTTATTTTTATACATTTGCTACAACAAAAAAAACAGTTTTTGCTTTGTCATTATGGGCTATTGTGTGTAGATTGCTAAGAAAAAAAACGTTTAATCCATTTTAGAATAAGGCTGTAATGTAACAACATGTGGAAAAAGTCAACATATTCTTTCCAAAATGCACTGTACCTCACATGCAACACATAATAACACTAAACAATTAGCCTATTAAAATGTTTATCTCACTCCATAAAGATTTTTTCGCAATATGCAAGACTATTGTTGAGTAACAATAATAGGCAATCTAGAAATGTCTGAGAATGGAATTCTAAAGAAAGGAAAGAAAGAATCTCACCACAGCAGTTCAGGAACAAAAAGAGAGAGATAGACTCACTGTCTAAGACCCTTTTATAACATCTGAGTTGTTGACCAAAAGCATTACTGTATAGTTAACCTCCAATCAGATATCAGACCTACATGATTTAATCACAACAGAACATCTGCTGCTCAGATGTGTGACAATGGGGGTTGGCAAGATACACACAGAGAATGCTGAATTCCTAAGACAAAAGAGGAAATCCTTGCATACAGTTGATAAGAAGAGTCACTCCGGGGCCTGGGCTGCCCTACATTAGCTAAACAAAACTAGTTTAAGCAGCAAAATTGTAGCGGAAATCAACTTTGTTTACATAGTGGGGATAAAAAGAATGTAAGTTTGGCTGCAATGATCTCCAAAATTCGACGCAATATCACACTGTTGATATAGAAACAGATGCTAATATCTTAAAATGAAATTCCCTTGTGACACAGGGTAGTGGGACACTATTTGGCATTGCAGGCTAGAGCCGGCCCTGAGGAGAGGAGGAGACAAAGGAATCACTCATTTCAGTTGTTCTGTCAGTTCGTCCTTCAGTCAATCAGTCAGTCACTCTTTTGTTGTTGTTTTGATTTTTGAAAGCAGGACGTCACCCCACAGTCATTGCTGAGTCTACCTTGAGACATTCCTACAGTAGACTCTTAGAAAAAAAAGATGCTATCGAGAACCTAAAAGAGTTCTCCGGCTGTCCCCATAGGAGAACCCTTTGACGAACCTTTTTGGTTCCAGGTAGAACCTGTCACGGTTTTCTGTAGGTGAAAGAGAGTCAGACCAAAATGTGGCGTGGCTATTACGATCCATGTTTAATGAAACAGAAGTAAACACGAATCAAATACAAAACAACAAACGTAACAGGAAAACTGAAACAGCCTAAATCTGGTGCAAACTAGTACACGACAGACATAAGGACAGGAAAAGGAACAATCACCCACAAAACCCAACACCAAACAGGCTACCTAAATATGGTTCCCAATCAGAGACAATGACTAACACCTGCCTCTGATTGAGAACCATATCAGGCCAAACACAGAAACAGACAAACCAGACACACAACATAGAATGCCCACTCAAATCACACCCTGACCAAACAAAACATATAAACATACAAAGCAAACTATGGTCAGGGTGTGACAGAACCGTTTTGGTTCTATTGGATTCAATGTAGAACTATTTCCCCAGAGGCTTCTACATGGAAACCAAAATAGTTCTACCTGGAACCAAAAAGGGTTCTACCTGTTCTCCTATGGGGACAGCCGAAGAACCCTTTTCTAACCCTTTTTTCTAAAAGTGTATTAGTCATTAGTCATGATTCTGCACTTTATAAGAACCCAATCTTCAAAAACCTTCATCAGTTGTGGAGAGATAGAGAGATAATTGTATTTATTTATTTAACTAGGTAAGTCAGTTAAGAACAAATCAATTTACAATGATGGCCTACACCGGTCAAACCCAGACAAGGCCAATTGTGCCCATCCCTATGGAACTCCAAATCACGGTCAGTTGTGATACAGCCTGGAATCGAACCAGGGTGTCTCAAATACTGAGATGCAGTGCCCTAGACCGCTGCGGCAGTCGGGAGCCCTGTGTGGGAGATGTGGAGAGGTAGAAAGAGAGAGAGGTGGAGAGAGTCATCGAAGTTTGTGAGGTAGAGAAGTATTGAGGGGAAGAGAAAAATAATGGTTGAGAGAGGTATTGAGAGGAAGAGAGGTAGAGAGACAGATGTGATTATCTATTTATTATACCCCCCTTCCTATCCTCCTGGCATGCCCGGGCCCATTAGGCACCCCCGGGCCCATTAGGATCAGCAGTAGGGTCAGCAGGGCTGAGGGAAGCATCACACAGTAATTAGGACCCCTCAGTCTGCTCCACTCACTACAGTTCTGCTTTGCTGGGCTCAGGACTACCTTGTCATGTGGACACACACACACGCACACACAGACAAGCATGCAAGCACAGGCACACACACACACACACACACACCTGTCAGACCAAGTCAGGCAGGACGATGGGTGTATCTTCATCAATGTATGAGCTTGACACCTTGATAAGCTCATTCCCTGACGATGGCTCACGGCTCTTCGTACTTGGCAACTTCAACCTCCCGTCGTTTGCGTTCAATTAATTTCTTTCCAACTCTCTCTTTCCCCTCCTTGTCACTTTGACCTCACCCTTTCCAAATCTCCTCCGACTCACAAGGCAAGCAATCCGCTTGACCTCATCTTTACGAGAGGCTGCTCCCCTACTAATCTTACTGCAACCCCCCTCTTATCACCACTTTGTTTCCTTTTCTGTCTCCCTTTCCCCCAACCCTAATCATGTGCCATCACAATCTTCTCTCTCTCTCTTCTTCTATCCTATCATCTCTCCCTTCTGCTAAATCCTTCTCCCTCCTGTCTCCTGATTCTGCCTCTTCGACCCTATTATCCTCCCTTTCCGCATCCTAAGCATCCCTGCGTGCTGGCTCAACCCTTCCCTCCTGCTCCGTGTCTGAGTGACTCATTGCGAACTTACAGAACAGGGCTGTGGGAAGCTGAGCGAAAATGGAGGAAAACTAACCTTTCGGAGGACCTATCATCCTTTCACTCCCTCCTCTCTACCTTCTCATCCTCTGTATCTGCTGCTAAATCCACTTTCCATCACTTTAAATGTCAAGCTTCTGCCTCTAACCCTAGGAAACTCTTTTCCACCTTCTCCTTCCTTAATCTTCCACCCCCCTCCTCCCTCCCCCTCTCTGCAGACAACTTTGGAAAAAAGGATGACGACAACCGCTACTCATTCACTCAGCCTATTTAGTCCACTGATCTCACTCACACAGAACTACCCTATGCCTTGACCTCTTTCTTCTCATTCGCTCCAAATGACATCCTGCTACTAGTGAGGTCTGGCTCCCCGGCAACCTTCCCGCTCAGCCCTCCCTTCTCCAGACCATCTCTGGAGACCTCCCATTCCTCACTTCCCTCATCAACTCATCCCTGACCACTGGCTGTGTCCCCTCTGACTTCAAAATGGTCAGAGTTGCTCCCCTCCTCAAGAAACCAACACTGGACTCATCTGACATATAGACCTGTCTACCTTCTTTCTTTTTTCCCCAAAACTCTTTCCATAAACTTTCTTGTTATCTCTGTCAGAACAATCTTCTTGACCCTAACCAGTCAGGTTTCAAGACATTTCACTCAACTGATATTGCTCTTCTCTATGTCATGGAGGCTCTCCGCACTGCCAAAGCTGTTCTCATCCTCCTAGATCTATACACTGCCATTGACACCGTGAACCATCCTCCACTATCTCAGGGCTGGACGTCTCAGGCTATGCACACTCTTGAATTGCATCCTGCCTGACGTGGAGAGGATCTGTGCCTGCACCACGTACTCTCACTACTGGTGTCCCCCAGGGCACGGTTCTAGGCCCTCTACTATTCTCTCTATACACCAAGTCACTCGGCTCCTTCATAACCTCACATGGTCTCTCCTATCATTGCTATGTGATGACCTCCTCTGAAACCCAGGTGCCGCCACGCATCTCTGCGTGCCTGGCAGATATCTCAACTTCGATGTTGTCCCACTTAGCTATCTTAAGATGAATGCATGAACTGTAAGTTTCTCTGGATAAGAGTGAAATGACTAACATGCCATAATAATAAGTCTATAACTATATGGTTCGTTAGAATTGAACACATTTCACCTTCTTGGAAATGCAAACACTGGGAAACATGTTGCCTCCAAACTTTGCTCAGGCCAGGTGTGCTAATGCTTCTTTCACATTTATGTTACTGTGATACCAGCAATGCAAATTCTGTAAATTCAATGTAATTGGAACTTAAAAATCCATTTAGTCTTCATTTTGGTGAGTTGCTGAATGAGAATGCCCCAAAAGTGATGCGTAGGCATGTAAGATGAACTGTGATTCTCCATCACGTTGCGATAAATGCTGCAATGGAGAATCTCCATTACCCAGCCATGAGTGTTTGTCTTTATCTTGCATCCATTAGGTACATGCAAGCAAGCCACATTAGATGCCTGTCCAGCAATTAACCTCTAGCGTCGAGCAATCCCGTATCCCGGAGCGTAATCATAGCCTCAAGCTCATTAGCATAACGCAACGTTAACTATTCATGAAAATCGCAAATGAAATGAAAGAAATATATTCACTCACAAGCTTAGCCTTTTGTTAACAACACTGTCATCTCAGATTTTCAAAATATGCTTTTCAACCATCGCTACACAAGCATTTGTGTAAGAGGTATTGATAGCTAGCATAGCATTAGCCTAGCATTCAGCAGGCAACATTTTCACAAAAACAAGAAAAGCATTCAAATAAAATAATTTACCTTTGAAGAACTTTGGATGTTTTCAATGAGGAGACTCTCAGTTAGATAGCAAATGTTCAGTTTTTCCAAAAATATTATTTGTGTAGGAGAAATCGCTCCGTTTTGTTCATCACGTTTGGCTAAGAAAAAACCCTGAAAATTCAGTCATTACAACGCCAAACTTTTTTCCAAATTAACCTTGAACCATAATATCGACAGAAACATGGCAAACGTTGTTTAGAATCAATCCTCAAGGTGTTTTTCACATATCTATTCAATGATAAATCATTCGTGGCAGTTGCCTTTCTCCTCTGAACCAAATGGAAAAGTGCACGCAGCTGGAGATTGCGCAATAATTTCGACAGAGGACACCAAGCGGACACCTGGTAAATGTAGTCTCTTATGGTCAATCTTCCAATGATATGCCTACAAATACGTCACAATGCTGCAGACACCTTGGGGAAACAACAGAAAGTGTAGGCTCATTCCTGGCGCAATCACAGCCATATAAGGAGACATTGGAACACAGCGCATTCCAAATCTGGGGCACTTCCTGTATGAAATTTCATCTTGGTTTCGCCTGTAGCATTAGTTCTGTGGCACTCACAGACAATATCTTTGCAGTTTTGGAAACGTCAGAGTGTTTACTTTCCAAAGCTGTCAATTATATGCATAGTCGAGCATCTTTGCGTGACAAAATATCTTGTTTAAAACGGGAACATGTTTTTATCCAAAAATTAAAAGAGCGCCCTCTATATCGAAGAAGTTAAATGACAGAGAACATTTTTGGCGAATGCTGAAAAAAAGTATAATGTTCAAGGTTTTGCATTCCTCCCTCCCTTTCCCTCTCTCCCAAATTTCCACTACTATGTTTGAGCTGATGCACATCCAACTCAACATCCAGGTTTTGGTTGGAAATAAGCTTACTAACAGTATCACATTAGAATTAAAGGAAAGAGAAATAGGAATGGCAATGGTGGCTTCATTTCAGAAGTCATTTGCATCATCGTCTCTCTCAGCAAAAAAATATGTCTCATTTCCTAATGAGCAAGGGAGCAGATTTAATGTTCAGTAGCTGATGAAATCAAGGAGTTGCAACACACTGTAAATTCAACAACGACTCAGAGCACTGAGAACCTAAAGGATCCTGAAAACTAGTAGGCGCTCTATTCAATAAGATCTGCTTTAGCTGACATCCACATAGCAGTTGCTTTGGCATAGCGGTTGTTTTGGAGGTGGAACTGCGTTAAAGCGGTCAAATCCACCAGCAGCTCCTGGCATTAAACCTGAAGCGATTGGCTTCATTAAAAGAAAGCCCATGCAGTCTTGTTTACAAGTTTGAACACTGAAATGTGAGCTATAATCTACTCTTCGATTTGGCTAATAAAAATCCACATTATTTCATGATTTTGAATTTGAGCATCATTATTTCTATATAGCCCACACTTTCTTATTCTGAACTTCTAAGGGAAGCATGGTCAAGAGCAGCTGTTCACCGATTGGACAGCGCCAACGCAGTTCCACCTCCGACGCAGCCAAAACATCAGCTATGCAGGTGTTGGCTGTCGCCGATTAACGCTTGACCTGATGGAGTCTAGGCCTTGTAGATTTCATGCCTGACAACTCAAACTGAATTATTCCGCTGCTGTAGGTTTGCTACATACTTCAGTCTGAGACTGCCATAATTGAAGTTTTCTTCGATGGAGTTTAATGGTGGTTGGCATCCAATATTTATGGTGCATTACCACCACCAACTGTACGGGGGTAAAAAGGAAACTCCATATGGTGATGGGGCGGGGGGCTAATCCACATAACCTAAAACACAAAATCTATATCTTACTCCCTCAATTCTTCAATCTTCCATATCTCCCTCCCCAGGCTCTAGGACCTGACAAGGTATCACTGCTCGAGACAGTGCTTCATGTTACTCCTTCCCTGAGAAATCCTTTAGTCCCCGGACGCATCCACAATAATGACCATCTTCCTGGACTGCCACTCCACTTTAGCCATGCCATTGATTGCCATTGCCATAAAATTCACAAAGTCCGCCTTTACACGTAACATCCCTGGATCCTGCTGGTGGAAAGAGAACTCTGCAGCCTGCATTAAAGGCCTTCCATGGAGTCCTCAAGAGTACCTTTTGTTCCCTCCACCTTTTTGACAGCCTGTACATGGCCAGGACTTTGACAACCTCCTGTAGCTTTATGCTTTCCACCACAGTTGCAACACTTTACAGCTTCTTCATAAGAAACACCATGAACTTCTTTTCCACAACTTCTAAATCTTGGATTCATCTGCCTGCAGACACTCTTTACATTGCAAGGGCCATCGTTGAAATCAGTTGTGGTAACGTCAAAATGAGGGGTCTTGTACAAAACAAAGTCTCCAGCGATTGGATCATCTCTAACCAATCAGAGTACCAAAGCCAATGATGAATTTTCAAAATGGCACTTTACCCACATGTGTTCTGTTCTGGCTCTGGCCCAACCCATTGGCTTCTGGGACCAATCAGAATGGTGCGAATGTGTTTGCATTCTAGAAATTGTTTGAGAGGCACTCAGATCTAGACTCATTGAACGTCTGTGGTCGTGCCATAGCGATTGGCCGGAGCAAGGAGTTTGGGTAGCCAGTCAAGTAGATCTCATGCATGCGCTTAGAAGAGGTGAAGAGGGCACAGTTCTCTTGACGGTGGTGCAGTATGATGTGTTATGAATATATATGTATAACCAGTTTAATAATTTTGGCTAAACTTCTAACCATTAAACTAGGAGAATGAGTGCACAGAGATACAGTAACTTAGAGTACAGTTCTGCACTAAAGGTCAGTAATGTACTGTCTGTGTGTCTGCTCCTTGTAAAACATCATGAATCTTTAACGTGGCAACAGAACTGAGTGTGTTGATATTGCTCCCAAAAGCACACTTGACTGTGGCTTTACGAAAATAGCTCATGAGTTTATTTTATTTCGCAGCACTTTACCACACTTTCTTTCGGTTTTCACTCCTCAGCCATAGTGATGAGTGCACATCTTCAGCTGACTCTACTGAGTTTTGACTAGTAGTCTCATTGAGTTGGTGAGCTCTGCAGTATACATTATGACAGTTGTTGCAGTGGAGTGAAGCATGGGTTTTAAAAACTGAACAAGGTGTCAGTTTACAGTTTAGAAACAGCCAAAGTCTTCAGGTAAGACATTTCCACATCCATATCTGTCAAACACCATCCATCCAGCCTACAGCTCCACGGATAATCTCTAAACACCACAGAGAGAACATCCCCTAAGGCTATTCCTCACTAGATATATTAGATATATTTTGGTTCTTGCTGTCAGTCTCTCCCCTGAGCCTGTGTGTTTGATAGAGGTGAAACTAGAAAACACACTGCATCAAGTACAGCCATAAAGCATTGTCTAATCCCACTGACCAAAAGCACTCCTGTTTGTTGAAAGGTGAGGTTTTCCATTGCATATTAATTAGCATGTACTGTATATATATATAATACTATACCCACAAGGTAGGATAACCTGCAACATCCAAATACCTGAGCCAGTAACTCCAGTGGGTGTGGTACCATATTTCATCTATTACCTGAAAGTGGAATTTTAGGTACGGGTTGATTGTCCCTATAGTCCTGACGTTGTTTCACTGTTATTAAATGTGAATAAGCCAGCCATGAAGTGGGCATACACCCTGGGAATAGTGTCAGCAATAACAATTTCTGTTTTATTAATATTTAAAAAGGCCCACGTCGGCAGCCTTTGTTTTCACCTACAACCCTGAATTCAAAGTCGTGATCAATGACGTTGAATTCTAATCATCCCTGACAAACTATGAGATTTCATATAGTTCACAGTATTTGCGGAGTCATCGCTGGGCCTAACTCAAACTTTCCCTTGACTCATGCATTGATGTCAGTATCATATTGCAAAACCCATTATTACCCCTCAACTGAGGCAAAGAGAGCACCGAACAGAAAAGCCAGTGGGTAGTGTATAGCTCTGTGTGTGTGTGTGTGGGGGGGGGGGGGGTATGTTTTACCAGTCCATTACTTTTCAAAGACAGCCACAACAGAATTGGATGCTGGTTGAAAATGAGGGCATGACAGAGTGTGATGGTGCAAGACAAGCAACGTTTATCAACCAGAGGATAAAAGAAACACAAGGCGCACTAGGTTGACTGGCTTCAGGGTGTTCTATCGAGAATATAAATTACAGCATATGTACTAAAGTACTTTGGACTTGGACTTTTAGATGAACTTTTATTTTCCCGAGGGAATTGGTGATGTCAGGCACATACAAACACAAAGTAATTAACATAACAGCATGTTACATTGATATACATAGTGCACAAAACCCCACACAAAATTCACATCCAGTCTTGTGGATATGTCCGTCCTGTAGACATGTACAGTGGGGTCTGGAATTATTAACACCCTTGATAAAGATGAGCAAAAATTACAGTATAAAATAAATAATTCAAATAATGAGCTATATTGTATGCTCAAAAAAGTTTGCATTGCCAAAGAGCTATATTCCCATATCATCCAACAAATGTAGACATCTGTAGTTTGCTAAAAGGCATTTGCACTTGAATTAAAACCGGTGCTTTGGTCAGATTACATGAAAATAGAGGTCTTTGGCCATGCACACCAGTGGTGGGGTTTGGCGTTGAAATTACAATGCATAAGCAGAAAATCCTATTTTACAGTAGGTTTGTGGTTGAGGATCTTTGATATTATGGGGCTATTTTGCTTCCACATGTCCTGGGGCCCTTGTAAGGCTGAAACGTGGCCACAAGTGGATCTTCCAGCAAGAAAAGCAAAACAAAGAAATGGTTCATTGGCCATTTTGCAAAGGCCATCTCAGTCTCTGGATTTATAACCCATTGAAAACACGTGGTTTGAATTAAAGAGTGCAGTCTATAAGCACAGGCAAATGATGTCAAAGATCTGGCAGGATTCTGTATGGAGGAATGGTCTAACATTTTGGATCCCACTGTATATATATATTTTTTATAGTTTCGTGTTTTTAACTCAGATCAGTCCTGTAGTATCCCACAGCATATATTGCAGGCTGATTACAATTCTTTGCTCTGTGGAGGTAAATATCTTGTCATGTAAATCTAATCTTGTTGGCATATGATGCAGACGAAACAACAATTTTCCGACCAATATGCAATATTCATCCTTCATAAATAATTAATTTGTTTGCTCACAGCTCAGCTGCAAGTGACTGTGGGGTGTATATGCATGGTAGAATGAAGCAGCATTTATATTTTATCCACATACATCGCTTTACCCCATACTTCATTGCTTTCTGCGATTGCTCCCGGCCTCAATAAGGCTTTAGAAAATAGCTCATTTTCACAATCAGGCCATTCACGTAGAATCACACACAGTTCAAACCACAAATAATTACAATGCAAATTAATATAACATATTTAGAAGTTTTTGTGTTATTTTTTTTTTAATCTACAGAAATTCAACAAGATGGCGCCGACAGACATGGCAGCTCTGCTTCTAGCTCCTAAGCAACTTTGCAATATATACGTGTATATATATGTTATTTCTTACATTATTAGCCCAGAAGGTTTTCGTGTTATTACATAAAGCCAGAAAGAACTTTTGGATATCAGCACAGCGGTCACTCACCAGCAATCCCAACAGAAATATTACTTTCCCAAATTGGATCCATTGTTCTTTCCCAACAAGACAACTGAATTTATCCCAGAGACTGCTCCAAGATGCCGCCCACGGAGAAGAGGTATTCAGAGTGGACTTCTGTCTCAACTCAGGGACTGTAACATACTCTGTTTCACAGAATCATGGCTCTCTCCGGATAAACTGTCCCATCTATAAAGCCAGCTGGGTCCTCTGCGCAGACAGGAATAAAAAACGCTTGGGAAGAAGAAAGGCGGAGGTTTGATGATTAACTACTCATGGTGTGATTGTGATAATGTACAGGAACTCAAGTCGTTTTGTTCACCCAACCTTCACCCAACCTTATTGTTCACAATAAAATGCTGACCGCATTGCCTCCCAAGAGAATTCTCTTCAGTTATCATCAAATCCATGTACATTCCCCCTCAAGCCGATACCGCGATGAGGAACTACACTGGATATTGTGTGAACTGGACACCAGATATCCTGAGGCCGCATTTATTGCAGCAGGGGACCTGAACAAAGCAAATCTGAGGAAAACTCCACCGAAATTCAATCAACACGTTGTCTGTAGTACTCACTCTTCAAAAACTCTTGACCATTGTTACTCTCCCTTCCGTGATGGCTAAAAGGCCCTCCTCCACCCTCCCTTTGGCAAATCAGATTATGACTCCCTTCCGCTCCACTCTTCCTTTAGGCAGAAACTCAAACAGGAAGTACCTGTGCTAAGGTCTATTCAATGCTGGTCTGACCAATCGGGAATCCATGTGTCAAGATTGTTTTCCTCACACGGATTGGGTTTGCCTCTGAGAATAACATTGACATATACACTGACACAGTGACTGAGTTCATCATGAAGTTTATACATTGTTCCTACAGTGACTATTAAAACCTACCCAAACCAAAAACCATGAATAGATGGCAGCATTCGAGAAAAACTGAAAGTGCGGACCACCGCATTTAACGACGGCAAGGTGACTGCGAATATCCTCCTGTGAGGATCCAAATAGGTCAGATCAGCTTTGCTATAAATAACTTCAACCTCTCATCCGCAGAGGGGGGTGGAGAAAATGGTGGGGGTTAACACCTCACACCCTGTTGTAAATCAAGGAGAGAAGATTCAGGTTTTCCTCTCCAAATTCACCAGAGGAATGTGCTTTGAGAGGCTTGTTAAGGATCATATGACCTCCGGCTTACCTGATACCCTAGACCCACTTCAATTTGCATACCGCCCCAATAGATCAACAGACGATGCAATCACCATCGCACTGCACACTATCCCATCTGGATAAGAGGAATACCTATGTAAGAATGCTCATCACTAACTATAGCTTAGCCTTCAACACCATAGTAACCACCAAGTTCACCATTAGGCTCAGGATGATCAATGGAAACAGGATGCACCTGAGTTCAATTTCAAGTCTCGTACCAAAGGGTCTGAATACTTATGTAAATGTGATATTTCATTTTTTATACATTTCTAAACATTTCATAAACCCCAGTCTCTACGTCAACAGTGAAGACGCAACTCTGGGATGTTGTCCCTCAAGGCAAAGTTGCAAAGAAAAATACATATCTCAGACAAGCCAATAAAAATATAAGATTAAGATGGGCAAAAGAACAGCCACTGTACAGAGGAACTCTGCCTAGAAGGCCAGCATCCCGGAGTCGCCTCTTCACTGATGACGTTGAGACTGGTGTTTTGAGGGACTATTTAATGAAGCTGCCAGTTGAGGACTTTGCGCTGTTCTATGAAGGGAGTAGCACACAGCGTTGTACGAGATCTTCAGTTTCTTGGCAATATCTCACATGGAATAGCCTTCATTTCTCAGAGCACAAGACTTATAAGTTTCAGAAGAAAGGTTTTTGTTTATGACCATTTTGAGCCTGTAATCGAATCCACAAATACAGATGCTCCAGATACTCCAAAGACGGACAGTTTAATTGCTTCTAAAATCAGAACAACAGTTTTCAGCTGTGCTAACATAATTGCAAAAATGTTTTTCTAATAATCAATTAGCCTTTTAAAATGATAAACTTGGATTAGCTAACACAGGAGTGATGATTGCTGGTAATGGGCCTCTGTACACATATCTAGATATTCCATTAAAAATCAGCTGTTTCCAGCTACAATATTCATTTACAACATTAACTGTGTCTACACCGTATTTCTGATCAATTTTATGTTATTTAATGCATAACATTTTTTTCTTTCAAAAACAGGGACATTTTGAAGTGACCCCAAACTTTTGAACGGTAATGTACATATATATATACACATACACACACTCCAGACAATGACAGAGCTCGTCCTAATAATTATATATTTCTTAATTTTACTTTTAGATGTGTGTATTGTTATGAATTGTTAAATATTACTGCACTGTTGGAGCTAGGAACATAAGCATTTCACTACACCCGCAATAAATCTGATAAATATGTGTATGCGACCAATACAATTTGATTTGATTCCGACATTTCACACATACAAACAATAATAAGTGTTTGAAAATAAATCATTTCATAAAAAGTTTGTAATTTACTCAAAATGAAACCAATGCTTGCTCAACTATGACGAAAATTGACAAAAGTTTACTTTCAAACTGTCACGTTCTGACCTTTATTTCCTTTGTTTTGTCATTATTTAGTATGGTCAGGGCGTGAGTTGGGGTGGGCAGTCTATGTTTGTTTTTCTATGATTTGAGTATTTCTATGTATCGGTCTAGTATGGTTCTCAATCAGAGGCAGGTGTCATTAGTGAGAGAGAGGGAGGTAGTAATGGGGAGGTAGTCAGAGAGAGAGAGGGAGGTAGTGAGACAGAGAGAGAGGGAGGTAGTCATGGGGAGGTAGTCAGAGAGAGAGAGGGAGATAGGGAGGTAGTCATGGGGAGGTAGTCAAAGAGAGAGAGAGAGAGAGAGAGAGGGAGGGGGAGGTAGTCATGGGGAGGTAGTCAGAGAGAGAGAGAGAGGTAGTCATGGGGAGGTAGTCAAAGAGAGAGAGAGAGAGAGAGAGGGGGGGGGAGGTAGTCATGGGGAGGTAGTCAGAGAGAGAGAGAGAGGTAGTCATGGGGAGGTAGTCAGAGAGATAGAGATGGGTAGTCAGAGAGAGAGATAGGGAGGTAGTCATGGGGAGGTAGTCAAAGAGAGAGAGAGAGAGAGAGAGAGGGGGGGAGGTAGTCATGGGGAGGTAGTCAGAGAGAGAGAGAGAGGTAGTCATGGGGAGGTAGTTAGTTTTTTTTTTTTTTTGTCTCTGATTGAGAATCATACTTAGGTAGCCTGGGTTTCACTGTGTTTGTGGGTGATTGTTTGTTGTTTGTTGATTGTTTGTTTTCACCAGATAGGCTGTTTAGGTTTTCTCACGTTTATTGTTTTTGTTAGTTTATTCATGTATAGTGTCTTTATTAAAGTACCATGAATAACCACCACGCTGCGTTTTGGTCTGCCTCTCCTTCACCTCAAGAAAACCGTTACAGAATCACCCACCACAACAGGACCAAGCGGCGTGGTGACAGGCAGCAGCAGCAGGAGCAGCGAAAAGAGGAATGGACATGGGAGGACGTTTTGGACGGCAAGAGTATGGACTATACTACTTGGGAGGAAATAGACAGGTGGGCGGTCGACCCAGGAGGAGTGCCGGAGCCCGCCTGGGATTCGCTGGAGCAGTGCGAAGAGGGGTATAGGAGAATGGAGTTGGAGAGACAAGCACGTCGGCGTGGATGGAAGCCTGAGAGTCAGCCCCAAAAATTTCTTGGGGGAAGGCACACAGGAAGTGTGGCGAAGCCAGGTAGGAGACCTGCGCCAACTTCCTGTGCTTACCTGGGGGCGAGAAAGACCAGGCAGGCACCGTGTTATGCGGTGGAGCGCACGGTGTCCGCAGTGCGGGTGCATAGCCCGGTGCCGTACATACCAGCTCCGCGTATCGGCCAGGCTAGAGTGAGCATCGAGCCAAGTGCCATGAAGCCGGCTCTACGCATCTGGTCCCCAGTGCGTCTCCTTGGGCCGGCTTACATGGCACCAGCCTTGTGCACGGTGTCCCCGGTTCACCTGCATTGCCCAGTGCAGGCTATTCCACCTCGCCGCACTGGCAGGGCGACCGGGAGCATTCAACCGTGTAAGGTTGGGCAGGCTCGGTGCTCAAGAGCTCCAGTGCGCCTGCACGGTCCGGTCTATCCGGTACCACCTCCACGCACCAGCCCTCCGGTGGCAGCCACCTGCACCAGGCTGTCTCTCCGTCTCATCCCTATAGGCGCTCCCGCCTGTCCAGTGCTGCTGGAGCATTCCTCCTCTCCAGCGCAGCCAGAGCTCCCGCCCCTCATTCCAGAGGCGCCAGAGCTCCTCAGTCCAGCGCTGCTAGAGCCTTCCTCCTCTCCAGCGCTGCCGGAGTCTCCCGCCTGTTTGGCGCTGCCAGAGCTCCCGCCCCTCAGTCCAGAGGCGCTAGAGCCCCTCATTCCAGAGGCGACAGAGCTACTCAGTCCAGAGCTGCCAGAGGCTTCCTCTCCAGCATTGCCGGAGCTTCCCGTCTGCCCAGTGCCATCAGAGTCGCCAGTCTGCCCAGCGCCTTCTGAGCTACCCGTCTGACCAGCGCCATCTGAGCTACCCGTCTGCCCAGCGTCGCCTGAGCCACCCGTCTGCCCAGCGCCGCCTGAGCCACCCGTCTGCCCAGCGCCGCCAGTGCCGCCAGTCTGCCCAGCGCCGCCAGTGCCGCCAGTCTGCAAGGAGCCGCCAGTGCCGCCAGTCTGCAAGGAGCCGCCAGTGCCGCCAGTCTGCAAGGGACCGCCAGTGCCGCCAGTCTGCAAGGGGCCGCCAGTGCTGCCAGTCAACCAGGGGCCGCCAGTGCCGCCAGTCAGCCAGGGGTCGCCAGTCAGCCAGGGGCCGCCAGTGCCGCCAGTCAGCCAGGGGCCGCCAGTGTCGCCAGTCAGCCAGGGGCCGCCAGTGCCGCCAGTCAGCTCAGAGGCGCCAGAGCCCCTCAGCCCAGAGCTTCCGCCCCTCTGTCCAGAGCTTCCGCCCCTCTGTCCCGAGCTGTCCCTCAGTCCAGTGGGGTCATTTAGTAGGGTCTCCGTGGTTGGTTAGGAGGCCACGGAAGCGGACAAGAAGGTGGACTAAGAAATGGTGAAGTGGGGTCCGCGTCCTGCGCCAGAGCCGCCACCGAGGACAGACGCCCACCCAGACCCTCCCCTATAGGTTAAGGTTTTGCGGCCAGAGTCCGCACCTTTTGGGGGGAGGGGTACTGTCACATTCTGACCTTTATTTCCTTTGTTTTGTCATTATTTAGTATGGTCAGGGCGTGAGTTGGGGTGGCCAGTCTATGTTTGTTTTTCTATGATTTGGGTATTTCTATGTTTCGGCCTAGTATGGTTCTCAATCAGAGGCAGGTGTCAGTAGTTGTCTCTGATTGAGAATCATACTTAGGTAGCCTGGGTTTGACTGTGTGTTTGTGGGTGATTATTCCTGTCTCTGTGTTTGTTTTCCGCAGATAGGCTGTTTAGGTTTTCTCACGTTTATTGTTTTTGTTAGTTTATTCATGTATAGTGTCTTTATTAAAGTACCATGAATAACCACCACGCTGCGTTTTGGTCCGCCTCTCCTTCACCTCAAGAAAACCGTTACACAAACTTTAAGTGCTATATTTTTCCGGCCACCATTTTTGTGCACAAAAGCGCTCTGTGAATGGCGGAACATCAATTGCTGTGCACTCTGTCATGACCTGCCCTCCTTGATGGAGATCAAAGGCGCCGGCTAATCAAAGGTTTCAAGACCCCCTGCCCTTCTCCTGGGGGAGTTGGGCAGTTTTATGACATTTGTAAATACCTTGCAGGAACTTTCTCTCCCACTGCGGAAAAGTAAATTAAAAATCCCTTGTTACAACAGAGAGAGATTTTGCAGTACTGTAACAAAAGGTTGGACATTGAAATAACATTTCTAACATAAATAATGTGGGAAATGGTTGGTGGGACTTAAACAATAATCACATCAAATCAGTTGTTGTTGGACGGTAAAACTAAATAACTGTATCTTTGAAAGTGTACGCATTCAAGGGGTCAGGTTTATATCTAAATGTTGTAAAAATGTATATAATTGAATATAAAACTACTTGTGAGAATATGAAATGTGATTTTAGCCTTCTAAATTAGATAATGGTTTTCCATATAGACTTTTGCCAAGTCAGTAACCACGCCCACGTGAGCACAGACATTGTGGCAATGGGATGGAACCGCCATCCAAGGCGAGTGAATTAAAGGACTTGCTGATGCTGAAAAATGTACATATTAGACCAGAGAATGTGATCTCTAGAGACCAGCGTGACCGACAGCATGAGCTGAACGGTACGAAATGTTTAGAAACTTTCAACAGAGAAGAAGAAAATCTCTATCAACCAAAACATGCTGGGTTGCTGCCGGTGTGGACAGTGGTCTTAGCTGTACCCTGAATAATCAACCATTTAGACCAGTATACGGACGGTAAGCTGGACGTCACAAATGGTTTAAAGCTAAAGACTCGTCTACGTGCAACGCGAGCTGAATACGTTACAAAATGGTTTAAAGACTAAAATATCAGAAAATGGTAATACCCTCTGAAACTCTTTATCAAAGAAGACTACACAGGAACATTCAGTGTTCAGCTGTTTATGCACTGTTAGCCTAGGAATCTTTACCGAAGATGAGGGACAAAGAACAATTTCCTCTCACCACTATAGGTATCTATTCTAAACAAACAGTGCGAAGGACAAGGACCGCTGAATGCCACGAGGTAAACCTCTGGAGATCTGTTCTAAACAGACACTCCGAGACCAAGAAGCTACGTCTACAAAGGACATGGTGATCTCTGGTGGACAACCAGGGACTTATACAACCAGAGATCTTCTGTTGACTGACTCCACAGACTGATCGGCGTTTTCAACAGAGCGAGACTACAAAGTCATACAAGCGTAAATATGAGTGGTTGTTGGGGTGCTAAATATCCAAATTTACAATGAGCGTATTATTCAACCGTGTGTACGATAGCTGAATCCCTTTGATGTCTTTCTCCCCCCACCCTTTCATTGTTCAAAAGGCATTTGAATGGCGTCTGCATCACTCAGAGGGCGCTGGTCAGAAATATATCTGTTGTCAGTTATATGAAATGGTGACAATTTTTTACTCACTAAGTATGATCATATTTATTTTATAGTTACAAGAAAGTCAAAATATTAGAGTGAATCATTTATAATTTGATTGTAACTATATTTAGAAAGCTTTTCAATAATTTCAATCCCTATTCCCCCCTATTTTTGAATAAGGAAAAAATCTGATTTTTCATATTTTTTAAAATATTTTTGTATATTTTATATTTGAGTCATATTTGTACTGGGTACTACACCTCAGCAATTTATGACAATTTGTTGCAGAAAGAGGAGAATTTAATCTCTCTGGCGGTATCACAATGACTAGGTATTGTTTATTGCCCTCACATAATAAATCATTTATTTTGGGTATGTCTATTTAGGCTGAAATATACATTTTGACAATATATTTTAAGTCCCAGTGCAGCCAGAAACATGATTTCCTGAGTTTTATATACACTACACTATGAAGTTGGAATAATACTGTGAAAATGCAGCCATTTCTATCTCCATATCGTACAATTTCTGGGTAACAAAATGACTGTCTTCAAATAAAATGGTCAAAAGTGTAAAAAATGCTTCTTCACAAAAAGTAATTTATCAAGTAAGAATCTTTCTAGGACTGCCTGGGAGTGGTCTGAGTGGGGAGAGGAAAACTGAAAACTAGCTGTTATTGGCAGAGGTTTGGTCTCTTTCTTATTGGTCTACTAACTAATTTATCACCTGGTGATGTCACCAGGCAGACCAAAGCGCCTTCCCACCAAAACAGGCTAAAATATCAGGCAGTCTTTTCAAACAGCTCTTACTCTAAAAGGGCACTATCATAATTTCCTCATAGTGGGGCGGCAGGTAGCCTAGCGGTTAAGCACATTGGGCTAGTAACTGAAAAGTTTTGCGCTTCGAAACCCTGAGCCCGCTAGGTGAAAAAATGTTGATGTGCCTTTGAGCAAGGCACTTAACCCATATTTGCTGCTGTAAAGCGTTCTGAATAAGGGTGTCTGCTAAATGACTAAAATGTAACCATTTGTAAACATACTGCACTGGGCCTTTAATGCCTTTATCAGGACAGGATTTAGATTTCCTAGACAGTAGGTCTATAGTCATTCAATTCACAACATAATCTTAGACCTCGTGAATTTGTAACTGAGTCAACGTGCAATACTAAGCTGATGAAATCACATGGGACAGAATCAATCTGCTGAGTCAAACTGAATCACTTGGGACAGAATCAATTACCACATCAATAGGTCCTAGGGGTCATTAATACATCAGCTGGGCTTACTGAATTATTAATGTCATATGAACCACAGGAGTTGTCATTGGTTTGAGAAGGAAGTGTTAATTTAGCACCTTGATTACTGTGGATATCATCAGTAGCATGTAAAATCACTGGGGAAGCCAAGCTCCCCCTAAAAAGTATGTGGCTGTCCATGGTTCTGATTTATGTGTGCGTGTGTGTGTGTGCGCGCGTTCGTATAAGTAGAAAAACATGTTGACTCACCCTACAGAGAAATGCCAACCCCCTCTCTTTCATGTTGACAAAACGGTCTATGGCTAAAACGCTTGCTCGCTAGCCTAACTTCCATTCATGAGCAACGTTAGCTAGTTAACATTAGCCCGCTACATCTAGCTACATATTGCTAGCTACATACTGAACTTCTATGCTCTCAGGCCAGGAGCACAACGATGTATGTATAATGGTTGGATCAGAATTTCCGATATGATCATTGGCCATTACAGAGAATTAAGTAAAACCACAAGTCCAAATACCTATCTTCATCCATGGCTAATTTATGAAAGGGCCAATTTTAGCTAGCTAGCCATCAGAGGACAACAACACAACGAGGTGAGAAGTTTTTCTGTCAATGACGTCTTCTCTTAATGGGATTTGATAGGAGGGAAGCCAAATCTTCCCTTGACACTTTTTTGGGGTGTGACAGGACCATTCACTCAGTTTAGCTATTGGCAAATTTTTGGTTAACTTTTTTTGTCAAGGGAGGCCAGATGCAACTCCTCACTGGCTTCCCTTGTCTTTAATACTACGGGCAGCAACAATGTCATTCTCGTTTGGACCAGGCAGCACCAGATAGATGGCCTACACGTAGAGAGAGAGAGAGGCGGGTGCTGTTTATAAAAAATCAAATAAAATATTGGTCAATGTTTTGGGGAAGCCTAGATTTCCTTGACATCCATGAATACACGCCACTGGATATCATAGTACAGTTCCATCTACGACACTTCGCTGCAGTTAGCAGA
This sequence comes from Oncorhynchus masou masou, assembly GCF_036934945.1. NCBI lineage: Eukaryota > Metazoa > Chordata > Actinopteri > Salmoniformes > Salmonidae > Oncorhynchus > Oncorhynchus masou. Next base: position 601,721 of record NC_088230.1, read on the forward strand.
GACAAGTTTAAACTTTGACTGCACAGGAAACATTGCACTAGATTTCCTCTGAGTTGGTCTGCCATTTAACTCAACGACTCATTGAATCCCTTGACAATTCAGCCTGCCTAAGCCCATATCTCCGTGGGACTCTCACAAAGGGGCCACCTTTTTCGATTCTGACAGCATCTTGATACCAACTGCCATGAACCACTGCACATCATTGTACCTCAACCTACCTCTTTTCACCCTGGTAATGTGTGTAAATGCTGCTGACAGCTCCTCTGCTGACATGAATACTGAGTGTGTCTGAAACGCTAACCAGGTTGAAGAGACAGAGGGAGAGAGAGACAGAGAGAGGTAGGGAGACAAAGAGCGAGAGGGACTGTGATGCTATCGAGGAGAGAAAGAGAGAGAAAGAAGAGTGACTGAACAGCTATCAGGGGAAAGTGATGTGATATGCCTATCGGGGCCAGGAGAGAGATAAAAAGAGAGAGATGTATGTTGGAGGGAACACTTGAAGAAAAGACACACGTCAAGCCTGCCATAACCACATTTTGTTCCTACAGTCAGGCCCATGCATGTCTTTCCGTCTCACATCGTGGTGGAAAACAAAGTGGTGATAGTATCACACTGAATGGTGAGAGCATAGAATGTAAATGCATAGGCAGGAATGTTTAGCATTTAAAATAATGTATTTGTTTAAAAATGCATTTGTAGTTTTCAGAATATCAGCATCATCACAGAGCGTTTGAATTAACCTTGACATGAAAAACCCCAGTGCTTTTGATTCAGATGGAGAACTACACTTAGCCACTGATAAAAGTGTCAACAAAGGTCTATTTTGGAATCACATATAGTGTCTATATGTATTCATCCCCTTGAACTTTTCTCACATTTTATTGTACTGATAAATGTGGTGAATATTTAGGCACTAGTTTAAGCGCTGTACCCAAAGTTATGATTTAGTTTTCATTCTATATTAGGGTCATTCCACATGACTTTTGGACATGCAAACTTTTAAGAAATTACGAAAATATCTCTTCTTTCAACGTTCAATTGCATAGAGGATATCTTTATCAGGCATCAAAATCCTATGAACTAGGAGAATTTTATCTGCACGTGTACTACACTGTTTGTCAACCTTGTTACAGACACTTATGGATGTAACAACTATTATTTAAAACCATGTTTGAGATAAATCCAACCTTTTCTCATTGATCAAGTATCCCTTGTACAAATAAACTCACATACAGTATAAAATCAAACTGATAAAGTTACCATTGGGCCTCTAACAGGTTTGAACATAACGGGGTTGAGGTTTTAGGTGACTATTGGCCATTACTCCTCTTGTGGTGAAGAGCATGGGACCACATGGTTTTTTGTGAAATTATGAATTATACTGTACATACACTATTTTCCACACATAATGAAAGTCCAATCAAATTCAAGTTTTCCTTTCTCACCATGCTGTTCAGAGGATCCAAGCGATGTCACCTGCTGTTTTTCATTTAACTTGGTGGAATGGTCCATTATATTAAAGGGGTAGTTTAAGGTCAACCCTGTTATAGTTTTTATAACAGGGTTGACCTTAAAATGAGGGACAGACGTAAATGCTTCACTAACCACATTAATATAAATAATCATCTTCACAAATTACTTTGTCAAAGCAGCAAAATAACTATGCCTTTACAATGATGGTGAAACTTGTAGAATCTTTGGATTAAGTTGGTTGAAATCTTCCTAGAATTGACACAAGGTATGACGAAGGGACATGCTGCCTGCTTTGTACTTTAGCACACCTTTATTCATATAATAAAATCTGATTTATTGAATTCTCCATGTGGTCTATATTAAAGTCCACTTAATTTAATGTAGCAGGATTTCAAAAATTAAATATTGGTGCTTAATTTCTGCTTAAAATATAAAAAGTTAACCATTATATGAAACGACCCATTAAATAATCTTGCCTGAGACCTAAGATGTGCCTTAGCTCCTATGTGCTTTAGCGCAGTGGGCTAACACCTGTGGCACACACCTGTGGCATACAGACCAAAGCCAAATCTGACAGTCAGGCCAAGTAAAATATGTGTCCACAAAAATTAACCACAACAACACGCAACTAAATCAAATTCTAGGTTGCAACTTTCACTCCAATCACAGTTTTCTGAGAGAACCTTCCTAAAGACCTGCCGTGGAACGTTCCGGCCTGCCGGGTGAATCTCCAGAGTTCTAAGCATTCTAAGTTGGCCAATGCAGTGAGCCATGTACAATTATACAATTTCCAGTACATACAAAAATATTAATAACATGCAGCGCCTCCTATGAGCCCTGCCTAGCCACTCCACTCCACATGGGCCTAGAAGCCTTGGTGTCTCTATGTTAGATATGTCTCCCATGGTCTTCCATGAGGGGAAAGGTAATGGTAGAGTGTTTGAGCCATCAAAGTGCTGCTTTGAATCCTGACGCTTGGGGACTCTGTCATGTGCCTCTCTCACAACTCCCCTGGTGGGCGTCGAACAAAGACTCCCTTGTTGAACAGATAGAAGTTCAAAGTAATCATTCGCTTCAAATGCCACATTTGAGCAGTGATGTTGACAATTTAAACGGAGCAACAGGGAGCGGCACAAAGACAAACAGAGCCAGGGCTGTGTTCATTACTGTACCCCGATGAGACTGGAGATGGGCTTTGTTTGTTCAGCACCATCACTGTGCATGAGCTCTGAGCATGGCGGTCGGACTCCAACTACAGTTGCCACAGGTGGCTATTATAGGGCAGCATTTTGGAAGCAATGGAATGGAAATAATACATGGTGCTCTGTTCTGGATTTGTTCATGGGTGCTGTAATGCAAAATCCTGCCTGTATGTTGGAATACAATAACCGCCAATAACTTCATGTGTTTATTACCATAAATAGTCTGTGTGTGTGTGTGTCCCGAAACCGAATTGTCGGTTCAGTTATGCAATAAATACAATATTTTGGGTTACTGTAATATAGACTAGAGCGTGCAACTTTCTCAAGTTACAATTATTATGTCTGCACCTTGTTTCATTTTCTTTTCAGCTCCGACTCCATTACCATAGAACTTAAAAGGATTGTGGGCAAGGGGTTCTAGCATGGCTGTAATGTGCAATAGCAACACTCTCTCCGTTAGGGACTTTTATCTAAAACATTTTCAGGAGTTTTTTTTGTGCTGTTTTCTCACCAGTTTACTTTACAATTCTACCTGTAACAACGGTGAACAGACATATCTAACTATATGCCATCAACAAGCTAGCCATCTGCTACAAACACAGGAATGAACTCTATACACCCCACCCACCGGGCACAGTCGTCAATTAACCTCTTGGAACTCCCCATCCCGGATCCGGGATCGTGACTAAAGCCTCAGGCTCATTAGCATAACGCAACGTTAACGATTTCTGAAAATCGCAAATAAAATGAAAATAATGCGTCTGCTCTCAAGCTTAGCCTTTTCTTAACAACACTGTCATCTCAGATTTTCAAAATATGCTTTTGAACCATAGAAATTGACTAATTTGTGTAAGAGTATGCAAAGCTAGCATAGCATTTTGAGTAGCATTTAGCACGCAACATTTTCACAAAAACCAGATAACCAAATAAATAAAATCATTTACCTTTGAAGAGCTTCTGATGTTTTCAATGAGGAGACTCTCAGTTACATACCAAATGCGCAGTTTTTCCTGAAAGCGTCTGTGTGTAGGAGAAATCGTTCCGTTTTCTACATTGCATCTGGCTACCGAAACGAACCGAAAATTCAGTCACCTACAACGTAAAACTTTTTCCGAATTAACTACATAATATCGACCGAAACATGGCAAACGTTGTTTGGAATGAATCCTCAAGGTGTTTTTTCACATATCTCTTCATTGATATATCGTTCGTGGAAGCTTGCTTTCCCCTCTGAATCCCATGGAAAAATACTGGCAGCTGACTTTTGCGCACCAATTTCGGCGCAGGACACCGGGCGGACACCTGGTAAATGTGGTCTCTTATGGTCAATCTTCCAATGATCTGCCTACAAATACGTCACAATGCTGCAGACACCTTGGGGAAACGACAGAAAGGGTTGACTCACTCCTCTCGCATTCACAGGCATATAAGGAGACAATGGAAAACAGAGCCTCAAAAATCCTGCTCTTTTCCTGGATGCCGTCTCATCTTGGTTTTGCCTGAAGCTCACGTTCTAGGGCACGCACAGAAAATATCTTGGAAGTTCTGGACACGTCAGAGTGTTTTCTTTCGAAAGCTATCAATTATATGCATAGTCGAGCATCTTTTTGTGACAAAATATCTTGTTTAAAACGGGAACGTTTTTCATCCAAAAATGAAATAGCGCCCCCAGAGCATCAACAGGTTAACATCTATTCCACATTGGTTCAACGTAATTCAATTGAAATGACGTGGAAACAACGTTGATTCAACCTGTGTGTGCCTAGTGGGAAGTGTATAAAAAGGAAACAAATGATCTCCCCAAAACCTTAAGATATATCTTCTACGTCTGTGCCTTACAGCCTCATATCTCCACTAAAATCCAATACAGCCTCCACTGGGACTCTCCAGGAAGAAGCCATCATATCTATGAGCCTTTAAATTAGGTTAAATGGACATGGAAGCACTCTCCACTGAGCCATCCCCAGTATAGTGCAACTGCAGCTCCATCCATCTCGTATGGTCATTATGAGTGGGGCTGCTTGGACACGTTGGATATGAAAGGATCCATTACTGGTGAAGAGGAGTGAGTGGACCTGGAGGGTGTCTGATCAACAGTAGACAGATGGGGAGTTAAAGTCTGCAGGGTCCTTTGTGGCCCCCTGGTGTAGGCATCCATATTGGATTGATAATTCTAAGGTACATTCAGAAAAACAAATATCTTCAGAATAACAGATGCTGTATTAATATCAACCTCAAATAGGAGAATATGTCACGAACACATAGATGCACTCACACACACAGAGATGTGGACTTTACATTACATAATAACCACACACACTTCTGCTGAAGAGGCCTTGTTGAGATAAAACAAAGCAAGTGTTCACTTGAAAAATAAGAACAAGTCTTCCACACTGTGAATATCCCCACGGGTATTCAACACACACCTCTTTCATCTCAAATTGATAGATTGGTTTAATCACTTGGATATTTGTGTTGAATTCAAGACACATTTCCAGCTCTTCCATAATAAATCAGACAATTTCATCAACTTATCTGAGCTTTCCTCAACATTTTACATTTCTCACGAATAACATAGTCCATTTCTGCTATGGCTGTTGCATAACTTAAATTGAGTGGCTTATTAATGTGTGAGATGAGGCCTAATCACTGACATGTTGACATGTAAATTCCACAACTTGAAGTGGATTGAAGATGTTAGGGTGATATTGAATTGTAAAATAATGAGAGTCAGTGCTAAAAATTAAAGTTCTATATATATATATATATATATATATATATATCCCTAAAGAGATGCATACTATAGATTACATGGAGAGGGGATAAACAATTAAACTGAAGTTAGTTAGCTGAAACGTGTTTTAGAAAAACAGTTACGCTAACTGGCTATAACTTGCATCACATTCAGTTTTTAATCAATTATCTGTCAACTATATTTTGCTGCTCTTAGAGCAGTTTGAGTCAACTGGGTCTGCTGCTCTAAGAGCAGAACTGTCAGTACTGACCTCAACACAGTCAGTACTCCATACTTCTCTTTAGTTATTTTGATTCCCTTTTAATGATGTAAAGTGTGTACTCGTGACCCATGTGAAATGCACTTAAAATGAACTTAACTGTAAAACATACATTATTGAGTTGGGATGTGTTTTTTGCTCAGAGGCATGTAACGAGCTGGGTCAGATCTGGGTGGAGTAAGAACGCTGTGTCTGGACACATCCAGCTCATCCTACCCGGCTTGACCGCATGTCACAGCACGTTTTCTATTTCATCTAAATCAGGTATTCCCCCCAGGGATACATGTCACAACACGTTTTCTATTTCATCTAAATCAGGTATTTGTAAGGGATACATGTCACAACACGACTTAAATTTCATCTAAATCAGGTATTCCCCCAGGGATACATGTCACAGCACCAGGGATACATGTCACAACACGTTTTTTATTTTCTATTTCATCTAAATCAGGTATTCCCCCCAGGGATACATGTCACAACACGTTTTCTATTTCATCTAAATCAGGTATTCCCCCAGGGATACATGTCACAACACGTTTTTATTTCATCTAAATCAGGTATTCCCCCCAGGGATACATGTCACAACACGTTTTCTATTTCATCTAAATCAGGTATTCCCCCAGGGATACATGTCACAACACGTTTTCTATTTCATCTAAATCAGGTATTCCCCCAGGGATACATGTCACAACACGTTTTCTATTTCATCTAAATCAGGTATTCCCCCCAGGGATACATGTCACAACACGTTTTATATTTCATCTAAATCAGGTATTCCCCCCAGGGATACATGTCACAACACGTTTTCTATTTCATCTAAATCAGGTATTCCCCCCAGGGATACATGTCACAACACGTTTTCTATTTCATCTAAATCAGGTATTCCCCCCAGGGATACATGTCACAACACGTTTTCTATTTCATCTAAATCAGGTATTCCCCCAGGGATACATGTCACAACACGTTTTCTATTTAATCTAAATCAGGTATTCCCCCAGGGATACATGTCACAACACGTTTTCTATTTCATCTAAATCAGGTATTCCCCACAGGGATACATGTCACAACACGTTTTCTATTTAATCTAAATCAGGTATTCCCCGCAGGGATACATGTCACAACACGTTTTCTATTTCATCTAAATCAGGTATTCACCGCAGGGATACATGTCACAACACGTTTTCTATTTCATCTAAATCAGGTATTCCCCACAGGGATACATGTCACAGCACGTTTTCTATTTCATCTAAATCAGGTATTCCCCCCAGGGATACATGTCACAACACGTTTTCTATTTCATCTAAATCAGGTATTCCCCCCAGGGATACATGTCACAACACGTTTTCTATTTCATCTAAATCAGGTATTCCCCACAGGGATACATGTCACAACACGTTTTCTATTTCATCTAAATCAGGTATTCCCCCAGGGATACATGTCACAACACGTTTTCTATTTAATCTAAATCAGGTATTCCCCCAGGGATACATGTCACAGCACGTTTTCTATTTCATCTAAATCAGGTATTCCCCCATGGATACATGTCACAACACGTTTTCTATTTCATCTAAATCAGCTATTCCCCCCAGGGATACATGTCACAACACGTTTTCTATTACATCTAAATCAGGTATTCCCCCCCAGGGATACATGTCACAACACGTTTTCTATTTCATCTAAATCAGCTATTCCCCCCAGGGATACATGTCACAACACGTTTTCTATTTAATCTAAATCAGGTATTCCCCCCAGGGATACATGTCACAACACGTTTTCTATTTCATCTAAATCAGGTATTCCCCCCAGGGATACATGTCACAACACGTTTTCTATTTCATCTAAATCAGGTATTCCCCCAGGGATACATGTCACAACACGTTTTCTATTTCATCTAAATCAGGTATTCCCCCAGGGATACATGTCACAACACGTTTTCTATTTCATCTAAATCAGGTATTCCCCCCAGGGATACATGTCACAACACGTTTTCTATTTCATCTAAATCAGGTATTCCCCCAGGGATACATGTCACAACACGTTTTCTATTTCATCTAAATCAGGTATTCCCCCAGGGATACATGTCACAACACGTTTTCTATTTCATCTAAATCAGGTATTCCCCCAGGGATACATGTCACAACACGTTTTCTATTTCATCTAAATCAGGTATTCCCCCCAGGGATACATGTCACAACACGTTTTCTATTTCATCTAAATCAGGTATTCCCCCCAGGGATACATGTCACAACACGTTTTCTATTTCATCTAAATCAGGTATTCCCCCAGGGATACATGTCACAGCACGTTTTCTATTTCATCTAAATCAGGTATTCCCCCAGGGATACATGTCACAACACGTTTTCTATTTCATCTAAATCAGGTATTCCCCCAGGGATACATGTCACAACACGTTTTCTATTTAATCTAAATCAGGTATTCCCCCAGGGATACATGTCACAACACGTTTTCTATTTCATCTAAATCAGGTATTCCCCCAGGGATACATGTCACAGCACGTTTTCTATTTCATCTAAATCAGGTATTCCCCCAGGGATACATGTCACAACACGTTTTCTATTTCATCTAAATCAGGTATTCCCCCAGGGATACATGTCACAACACGTTTTCTATTTCATCTAAATCAGGTATTCTCCCCAGGGATACATGTCACAACACGTTTTCTATTTCATCTAAATCAGGTATTCCCCCCAGGGATACATGTCACAACACGTTTTATATTTCATCTAAATCAGGTATTCCCCCAGGGATACATGTCACAACACGTTTTATATTTCATCTAAATCAGGTATTCCCCCCAGGGATACATGTCACAACACGTTTTCTATTTCATCTAAATCAGGTATTCCCCCAGGGATACATGTCACAACACGTTTTCTATTTCATCTAAATCAGGTATTCCCCCAGGGATACATGTCACAACACGTTTTCTATTTCATCTAAATCAGGTATTCCCCCAGGGATACATGTCACATCAGGTATTCCCCCCAGGGATACATGTCACAACACGTTTTTCTATTTCATCTAAATCAGGTATTCCCCCAGGGATACATGTCACAACACGTTTTCTATTTCATCTAAATCAGGTATTCCCCCACAGGGATACATGTCACAACACGTTTTCTATTTCATCTAAATCAGGTATTCCCCCAGGGATACATGTCACAACACGTTTTCTATTTCATCTAAATCAGGTATTCCCCCAGGGATACATGTCACAACACGTTTTCTATTTCATCTAAATCAGGTATTCCCCGCAGGGATACATGTCACAACACGTTTTCTATTTCATCTAAATCAGGTATTCCCCCCAGGGATACATGTCACAACACGTTTTCTATTTCATCTAAATCAGGTATTCCCCCCAGGGATACATGTCACAACACGTTTTATATTTCATCTAAATCAGGTATTCCCCCCAGGGATACATGTCACAACACGTTTTCTATTTCATCTAAATCAGGTATTCCCCCCAGGGATACATGTCACAACACGTTTTCTATTTCATCTAAATCAGGTATTCCCCCCAGGGATACATGTCACAGCATGTTTTCTATTTCATCTAAATCAGGTATTCCCCCCAGGGATACATGTCACAGCACGTTTTCTATTTCATCTAAATCAGGTATTCCCCCCAGGGATACATGTCACAACACGTTTTCTATTTCATCTAAATCAGGTATTCCCCCACAGGGATACATGTCACAACACGTTTTCTATTTCATCTAAATCAGGTATTCCCCACAGGGATACATGTCACAGCACGTTTTCTATTTCATCTAAATCAGGTATTCCCCCAGGGATACATGTCACAACACGTTTTCTATTTCATCTAAATCAGGTATTCCCCCCAGGGATACATGTCACAACACGTTTTCTATTTCATCTAAATCAGGTATTCCCCCAGGGATACATGTCACAACACGTTTTCTATTTCATCTAAATCAGGTATTCCCCCAGGGATACATGTCACAGCACGTTTTCTATTTCATCTAAATCAGGTATTCCCCCAGGGATACATGTCACAACACGTTTTCTATTTCATCTAAATCAGGTATTCCCCCCAGGGATACATGTCACAACACGTTTTCTATTTCATCTAAATCAGGTATTCCCCCAGGGATACATGTCACAACACGTTTTCTATTTCATCTAAATCAGGTATTCCCCCCAGGGATACATGTCACAACACGTTTTCTATTTCATCTAAATCAGGTATTCCCCCCAGGGATACATGTCACAACACGTTTTCTATTTCATCTAAATCAGGTATTCCCCCAGGGATACATGTCACAACACGTTTTCTATTTCATCTAAATCAGGTATTCCCCCAGGGATACATGTCACAACACGTTTTCTATTTCATCTAAATCAGGTATTCCCCCCAGGGATACATGTCACAACACGTTTTCTATTTCATCTAAATCAGGTATTCCCCCCAGGGATACATGTCACAACACGTTTTCTATTTCATCTAAATCAGGTATTCCCCCAGGGATACATGTCACAACACGTTTTCTATTTCATCTAAATCAGGTATTCCCCCAGGGATACATGTCACAACACGTTTTCTATTTCATCTAAATCAGGTATTCCCCCCAGGGATACATGTCACAACACGTTTTCTATTTCATCTAAATCAGGTATTCCCCCAGGGATACATGTCACAACACGTTTTCTATTTCATCTAAATCAGGTATTCCCCCAGGGATACATGTCACAACACGTTTTCTATTTCATCTAAATCAGGTATTCCCCCAGGGATACATGTCACAACACGTTTTCTATTTCATCTAAATCAGGTATTCCCCCCAGGGATACATGTCACAACACGTTTTCTATTTCATCTAAATCAGGTATTCCCCCCAGGGATACATGTCACAACACGTTTTCTATTACATCTAAATCAGGTATTCCCCCCAGGGATACATGTCACAACACGTTTTCTATTTAATCTAAATCAGGTATTCCCCCAGGGATACATGTCACAACACGTTTTCTATTTCATCTAAATCAGGTATTCCCCCCAGGGATACATGTCACAACACGTTTTCTATTTCATCTAAATCAGGTATTCCCCCCAGGGATACATGTCACAACACGTTTTCTATTTCATCTAAATCAGGTATTCCCCACAGGGATACATGTCACAACACGTTTTCTATTTCATCTAAATCAGGTATTCCCCCGCAGGGATACATGTCACAACACGTTTTCTATTTCATCTAAATCAGGTATTCCCCCCAGGGATACATGTCACAGCACGTATTTTCTATTTCATCTAAATCAGGTATTCCCCCAGGGATACATGTCACAACACGTTTTCTATTTCATCTAAATCAGGTATTCCCCCAGGGATACATGTCACAACACGTTTTTATTTCATCTAAATCAGGTATTCCCCCAGGGATACATGTCACAACACGTTTTCTATTTCATCTAAATCAGGTATTCCCCCAGGGATACATGTCACAACACGTTTTCTATTTCATCTAAATCAGGTATTCCCCCAGGGATACATGTCACAACACGTTTTCTATTTCATCTAAATCAGGTATTCCCCCCAGGGATACATGTCACAACACGTTTTTCTATTTCATCTAAATCAGGTATTCCCCCAGGGATACATGTCACAACACGTTTTCTATTTCATCTAAATCAGGTATTCCCCCAGGGATACATGTCACAACACGTTTTCTATTTCATCTAAATCAGGTATTCCCCCAGGGATACATGTCACAACACGTTTTCTATTTCATCTAAATCAGGTATTCCCCCCAGGGATACATGTCACAACACGTTTTCTATTTCATCTAAATCAGGTATTCCCCCCAGGGATACATGTCACAACACGTTTTCTATTTCATCTAAATCAGGTATTCCCCCAGGGATACATGTCACAACACGTTTTCTATTTCATCTAAATCAGGTATTCCCCCAGGGATACATGTCACAACACGTTTTCTATTTCATCTAAATCAGGTATTCCCCCAGGGATACATGTCACAACACGTTTTCTATTTCATCTAAATCAGGTATTCCCCCAGGGATACATGTCACAACACGTTTTCTATTTCATCTAAATCAGGTATTCCCCCCAGGGATACATGTCACAACACGTTTTCTATTTCATCTAAATCAGGTATTCCCCCAGGGATACATGTCACAACACGTTTTCTATTTCATCTAAATCAGGTATTCCCCCAGGGATACATGTCACAACACGTTTTCTATTTCATCTAAATCAGGTATTCCCCCCAGGGATACATGTCACAACACGTTTTCTATTTCATCTAAATCAGGTATTCCCCCAGGGATACATGTCACAACACGTTTTTTATTTCATCTAAATCAGGTATTCCCCCCAGGGATACATGTCACAACACGTTTTCTATTTCATCTAAATCAGGTATTCCCCCAGGGATACATGTCACAACACGTTTTCTATTTCATCTAAATCAGGTATTCCCCCAGGGATACATGTCACAACACGTTTTCTATTTCATCTAAATCAGGTATTCCCCCAGGGATACATGTCACAACACGTTTTCTATTTCATCTAAATCAGGTATTCCCCCCAGGGATACATGTCACAACACGTTTTCTATTTCATCTAAATCAGGTATTCCCCCAGGGATACATGTCACAACACGTTTTCTATTTCATCTAAATCAGGTATTCCCCCCAGGGATACATGTCACAACACGTTTTCTATTTCATCTAAATCAGGTATTCCCCCCAGGGATACATGTCACAACACGTTTTCTATTTCATCTAAATCAGGTATTCCCCCAGGGATACATGTCACAACACGTTTTCTATTTCATCTAAATCAGGTATTCCCCCCAGGGATACATGTCACAACACGTTTTCTATTTCATCTAAATCAGGTATTCCCCCCAGGGATACATGTCACAACACGTTTTCTATTTCATCTAAATCAGGTATTCCCCCAGGGATACATGTCACAACACGTTTATTTCATCTAAATCAGGTATTCCCCCAGGGATACATGTCACAACACGTTTTCTATTTCATCTAAATCAGGTATTCCCCCAGGGATACATGTCACAACACGTTTTCTATTTCATCTAAATCAGGTATTCCCCCAGGGATACATGTCACAACACGTTTTCTATTTCATCTAAATCAGGTATTCCCCCCAGGGATACATGTCACAACACGTTTTCTATTTCATCTAAATCAGGTATTCCCCCAGGGATACATGTCACAACACGTTTTCTATTTCATCTAAATCAGGTATTCCCCCAGGGATACATGTCACAACACGTTTTCTATTTCATCTAAATCAGGTATTCCCCCAGGGATACATGTCACAACACGTTTTCTATTTCATCTAAATCAGGTATTCCCCCAGGGATACATGTCACAACACGTTTTCTATTTCATCTAAATCAGGTATTCCCCCCAGGGATACATGTCACAACACGTTTTCTATTTCATCTAAATCAGGTATTCCCCCAGGGATACATGTCACAACACGTTTTCTATTTCATCTAAATCAGGTATTCCCCCAGGGATACATGTCACAACACGTTTTCTATTTCATCTAAATCAGGTATTCCCCCAGGGATACATGTCACAACACGTTTTCTATTTCATCTAAATCAGGTATTCCCCCAGGGATACATGTCACAACACGTTTTCTATTTCATCTAAATCAGGTATTCCCCCCAGGGATACATGTCACAACACGTTTTCTATTTCATCTAAATCAGGTATTCCCCCAGGGATACATGTCACAACACGTTTTCTATTTCATCTAAATCAGGTATTCCCCCAGGGATACATGTCACAACACGTTTTCTATTTCATCTAAATCAGGTATTCCCCCAGGGATACATGTCACAACACGTTTTCTATTTCATCTAAATCAGGTATTCCCCCCAGGGATACATGTCACAACACGTTTTCTATTTCATCTAAATCAGGTATTCCCCCAGGGATACATGTCACAACACGTTTTCTATTTCATCTAAATCAGGTATTCCCCCCAGGGATACATGTCACAACACGTTTTCTATTTCATCTAAATCAGGTATTCCCCCAGGGATACATGTCACAACACGTTTTCTATTTCATCTAAATCAGGTATTCCCCTAAATCAGGGATACATGTCACAACACGTTTTCTATTTCATCTAAATCAGGTATTCCCCCAGGGATACATGTCACAACACGTTTTCTATTTCATCTAAATCAGGTATTCCCCCCAGGGATACATGTCACAACACGTTTTCTATTTCATCTAAATCAGGTATTCCCCCAGGGATACATGTCACAACACGTTTTCTATTTCATCTAAATCAGGTATTCCCCCAGGGATACATGTCACAACACGTTTTCTATTTCATCTAAATCAGGTATTCCCCCAGGGATACATGTCACAACACGTTTTCTATTTCATCTAAATCAGGTATTCCCCCCAGGGATACATGTCACAACACGTTTTCTATTTCATCTAAATCAGGTATTCCCCCCAGGGATACATGTCACAACACGTTTTCTATTTCATCTAAATCAGGTATTCCCCCAGGGATACATGTCACAACACGTTTTCTATTTCATCTAAATCAGGTATTCCCCCCAGGGATACATGTCACAACACGTTTTCTATTTCATCTAAATCAGGTATTCCCCCAGGGATACATGTCACAACACGTTTTCTATTTCATCTAAATCAGGTATTCCCCCAGGGATACATGTCACAACACGTTTTCTATTTCATCTAAATCAGGTATTCCCCCCAGGGATACATGTCACAACACGTTTTCTATTTCATCTAAATCAGGTATTCCCCCCAGGGATACATGTCACAACACGTTTTCTATTTCATCTAAATCAGGTATTCCCCCCAGGGATACATGTCACAACACGTTTTCTATTTCATCTAAATCAGGTATTCCCCCCAGGGATACATGTCACAACACGTTTTCTATTTCATCTAAATCAGGTATTCCCCCAGGGATACATGTCACAACACGTTTTCTATTTCATCTAAATCAGGTATTCCCCCCAGGGATACATGTCACAACACGTTTTCTATTTCATCTAAATCAGGTATTCCCCCAGGGATACATGTCACAACACGTTTTCTATTTCATCTAAATCAGGTATTCCCCCAGGGATACATGTCACAACACGTTTTCTATTTCATCTAAATCAGGTATTCCCCCCAGGGATACATGTCACAACACGTTTTCTATTTCATCTAAATCAGGTATTCCCCCCAGGGATACATGTCACAACACGTTTTCTATTTCATCTAAATCAGGTATTCCCCGCAGGGATACATGTCACAACACGTTTTCTATTTCATCTAAATCAGGTATTCCCCCAGGGATACATGTCACAACACGTTTTCTATTTCATCTAAATCAGGTATTCCCCCCAGGGATACATGTCACAACACGTTTTCTATTTCATCTAAATCAGGTATTCCCCCCAGACTTAAATGATACATGTCACAACACGTTTTCTATTTCATCTAAATCAGGTATTCCCCCCAGGGATACATGTCACAACACGTTTTCTATTTCATCTAAATCAGGTATTCCCCCAGGGATACATGTCACAACACGTTTTCTATTTCATCCAGGGATACATGTCACAACACGTTTTCTATTTCATCTAAATCAGGTATTCCCCCCAGGGATACATGTCACAACACGTTTTCTATTTCATCTAAATCAGGTATTCCCCCAGGGATACATGTCACAACACGTTTTCTATTTCATCTAAATCAGGTATTCCCCCAGGGATACATGTCACAACACGTTTTCTATTTCATCTAAATCAGGTATTCCCCCCAGGGATACATGTCACAACACGTTTTCTATTTCATCTAAATCAGGTATTCCCCCAGGGATACATGTCACAACACGTTTTCTATTTCATCTAAATCAGGTATTCCCCCCAGGGATACATGTCACAACACGTTTTCTATTTCATCTAAATCAGGTATTCCCCCCAGGGATACATGTCACAACACGTTTTCTATTTCATCTAAATCAGGTATTCCCCCAGGGATACATGTCACAACACGTTTTATATTTCATCTAAATCAGGTATTCCCCCAGGGATACATGTCACAACACGTTTTCTATTTCATCTAAATCAGGTATTCCCCCCAGGGATACATGTCACAACACGTTTTCTATTTCATCTAAATCAGGATATTCCCCCAGGGATACATGTCACAACACGTTTTCTATTTCATCTAAATCAGGTATTCCCCCAGGGATACATGTCACAACACGTTTTCTATTTCATCTAAATCAGGTATTCCCCCAGGGATACATGTCACAACACGTTTTTTATTTCATCTAAATCAGGTATTCCCCCAGGGATACATGTCACAACACGTTTTCTATTTCATCTAAATCAGGTATTCCCCCACAGGGATACATGTCACAACACGTTTTCTATTTCATCTAAATCAGGTATTCCCCCCAGGGATACATGTCACAACACGTTTTCTATTTCATCTAAATCAGGTATTTGTTCGCTCCCCCTTAAATGTAAATGTAAATGGGATACATGTCACAACACGTTTTTTATTTCATCTAAATCAGGTATTCCCCCAGGGATACATGTCACAACACGTTTTCTATTTCATCTAAATCAGGTATTCCCCCCAGGGATACATGTCACAACACGTTTTCTATTTCATCTAAATCAGGTATTCCCCCCAGGGATACATGTCACAACACGTTTTCTATTTCATCTAAATCAGGTATTCCCCCAGGGATACATGTCACAACACGTTTTCTATTTCATCTAAATCAGGTATTCCCCCCAGGGATACATGTCACAACACGTTTTCTATTTCATCTAAATCAGGTATTCCCCCCAGGGATACATGTCACAACACGTTTTCTATTTCATCTAAATCAGGTATTCCCCCAGGGATACATGTCACAACACGTTTTCTATTTCATCTAAATCAGGTATTCCCCCAGGGATACATGTCACAACACGTTTTCTATTTCATCTAAATCAGGTATTCCCCCCAGGGATACATGTCACAACACGTTTTCTATTTCATCTAAATCAGGTATTCCCCCAGGGATACATGTCACAACACGTTTTCTATTTCATCTAAATCAGGTATTCCCCCAGGGATACATGTCACAACACGTTTTCTATTTCATCTAAATCAGGTATTCCCCCAGGGATACATGTCACAACACGTTTTCTATTTCATCTAAATCAGGTATTCCCCCCAGGGATACATGTCACAACACGTTTTCTATTTCATCTAAATCAGGTATTCCCCCAGGGATACATGTCACAACACGTTTTCTATTTCATCTAAATCAGGTATTCCCCCAGGGATACATGTCACAACACGTTTTCTATTTCATCTAAATCAGGTATTCCCCCAGGGATACATGTCACAACACGTTTTCTATTTCATCTAAATCAGGTATTCCCCCCAGGGATACATGTCACAACACGTTTTCTATTTCATCTAAATCAGGTATTCCCCCAGGGATACATGTCACAACACGTTTTCTATTTCATCTAAATCAGGTATTCCCCCCAGGGATACATGTCACAACACGTTTTCTATTTCATCTAAATCAGGTATTCCCCCCAGGGATACATGTCACAACACGTTTTCTATTTCATCTAAATCAGGTATTCCCCCCAGGGATACATGTCACAACACGTTTTCTATTTCATCTAAATCAGGTATTCCCCCCAGGGATACATGTCACAACATTTTTATTTTTTTCTATTTCATCTCAAAATCAGGTATTTTCCCCAGGGATACATGTCACAACACGTTTTCTATTTCATCTAAATCAGGTATTCCCCTGCAGGGATACATGTCACAACACGTTTTCTATTTCATCTAAATCAGGTATTCCCCCAGGGATACATGTCACAACACATTTTCTATTTCATCTAAATCAGGTATTCCCCCAGGGATACATGTCACAACACGTTTTCTATTTCATCTAAATCAGGTATTCCCCCAGGGATACATGTCATAAGGGATTCATCTAAATGACAGGGATAATCACAATCATCAGTATTCCCCCCAGGCATACATGTCAAACAACATAAATTTCATTTCATCTAAATCAGGTATTCCCCCAGGGATACATGTCACAACACGTTTTCTATTTAATCTAAATCAGGTATTCCCCCAGGATACATGTCACGTTTTCTATTTCATCAGGCTATTGTCACAAACGTTTTCTATTTCATCTAAATCAGGTACCCCCAGGGATACATGTCACAACACGTTTTCTATTTCATCTAAATCAGGTATTCCCCAAAGGGATACATGTCACAACACGCATTTCATCTAAATCAGGATCCCCCAGGGATACATGTCACAACACGTTTTCTATTTCATCTAAATCAGGTATTCCCCCCAGGATACATGTCACAACACGTTTTTATTTCATCTAAATCATTTATTCAAAACATCAGGGATACATGTCACAACACGTTTTCTAGTAATCTAAATCAGGTACCCCCAGGGATACATTCACAACAGTTTTCTATTTAATCTAAATCAGGTATTCCCCCAGGGATACATGTCAATACACGTTTTTATTTCACAGGTACATGGAATTCATAGATATCAGCTATTCCCCCCAGGGATACATTCAACCTATTTCATCTAAATCAGATTTCAAATTTAAACGAAAAATAATCAAATTAGCCGCCAAATTAGCCGCCAAATTAGCCGCTCAGAAAAATAATCAAATTAGCCGCCATGTTGGAGTCAACAGAAACCAGAAATCACATTATAAATATTCCCTTACCTTTGATGATCTTCATCAGAATGCACTCCCAGGAATCGCAGTTCCACAATAAATGCTTGATTTGTTCGATAATGTCCGTTATTTATGTCCAAGTGGCTAGTTTTGTTAGCATTACGTACACATATCCAAACGCTTGTGCATTACTTTGGACAAAAACTTCAAAAAGTTATATTACAGGTCAAAGAAAAATTTCAAAGTAAGTATACAATCAATCATTAGGATGTTTTTATCATAAATCTTCAATGAAGTTCCAACCAGAGAATTCCTTTGTGTCTAGAGGAGCAGGGCGATATCATGTGGAATGCGTGTGACCAGAAAATGGCTCTCTGCCAGTAACCTGACTCATTCAGCTCTTATTCAGTCCCACAACACAGTAGAAGCCTCATTCAAGTTTCTAAAGATGGTTGACATCTAGTGGAAGCCCTAGGAAGGGAAACTTCATTCATATCCCAATGTGAATTCAATAGGGCCTGGGTTGAATATAGAACAACCTCAGATTTCTCACTTACTGTTTGGATTTCTTTTCAGGTTTTTTTCCTGCCATTCTGTTATACTCACAGACATCATTCAAACAGTTTTAGAAACTTTAGAGTGTTTTCTATCCAATACCAATAATAATATGCATATATTAGCAACTGAGACTGAGGAGCAGGCCGTTTACTCTGGGCACTTTTCATCCAAGCTACTCAATACTGCCCCTGCAGCCATGAGAAGTTAATTGGACACCCCATAAACGTAACGAACATATACCAGGAGCTGTGCCAGGCCCGCCACGCCTGTTTACTCATCCAGCTGTAATGAATAGAATTCACTGGCTTGTATGCGAAGCAATAATTGTTTCAAAACATCTCCTGCCATGTCACTGTTGCTTCGTGTTGTCTGTTTTTTGGGGCCTTTTTCCCCAACCATTGTCCATGCGCGGCAGCAGGAAGAATTAAGTCCTCCACAATAGTATGGGGCTCGCTTGTCTTAGTCACTTGGTGGCTCACCATATAAGATGCTACTAACCCCTTCTTATTATTGGCATCTGTTGCTTTTATACATGTCTTAATACTCGAAAGTTGTCTTAATTCTCGCTCAAAAAACTCCTGTGGCTTATTTTTCAAATTGGCATCGAGGTGTGAGATAGTAGTTTTACACATATAACACACTGTGGCTGAGGAAAGGCACTACTCCCAATGTAAGTGAACCCCAAAACTATTGTAGTTCTCATCATATTTGCTACTCTTCGATGGTCCAAATCCCTGTCTGTCGTTCGGTGCTTTCCCGGGTAAGGGGGCAGTAGCTCTTCAGCTGCATCAGATTCACAACTGTCAGTGTCCATGCTAGCTGGGCTAACAACAAAAGTAGAATTACTGATGCTAGCATTGGGTGTGCTCGTGGAAGCGGAACAAATTGTGTCGTTGACAGGTGAAGGTGTAGTACTGCTGGTAGTAGCAGTACTACCAGTAGAGCTGGTATGTGTCTATGGACGCAGGCCTTACTTTTTTTTAAGGAAGACAGGACAGCTTTGTGAAAATAATTGGACTTTGGTGGTCAAGATGTGTTGAAACTATATCTGTACTGATGATGCAAAAGCCATGACAGGGAGACATAGTGGAGTGGTAATGTGTGTGCAAGCAGTTGCTCCCGATGCCACTTGGGTCCACTGCAGCATCCACCAAGAGGCTCTTGCTGCCAAGGGAATGCCTGACAGCTTGAAATACATTTTAGACAATACAGTGAAAATGGTTAACTTTGTTAAAGCAAGGCCCCTGAACTCTCGTGTATTTACTGCATTATGCAATGATATGGGCAGAGACAATGTAATGCTTTTACAACACACAGAAGTGTGCTGGTTATCAAGGGGCAAAGTACTGACCCATTTTTTTGAATTGAAAGACAAGATTAATGTTATCTTTACTGACCATAATTTTCACTTATCTGACCGTTTACATGATGATGAGTTTTTCACACAACTGGCCAATCTGGGTGATGTTTTTTTGCCTGAATGATCTGAATGATCTGAATCTAGGATTACAGGGACTCTGTAACTATATTCAATGTGCGGGACAAAATTCAGACTATGATTACGAAGTTGGAGCTCTTCTCTGTCTGCATTATCAAGGACAACACACTGGTCCTTCCATCATTGTATGATTTTTTTGTGTGTAAATGAACTCAAGCATACGGACCTGGATGCGCAATTACGCATGTACTTTCCCGAAACGGATGACACAAACAACTGGATTTGATCTTTATCTTTAAACATATCCTTCACCTAGTTGATCAGGCTGTTGACTGTGGCTTGTAGAATGTTGTCCCACTCCTCTTCAATTTTTTTAAGATGATCATTTCCCCTCTACTTTACCCTCATCTCAATAAAGTAAATAAAACCCCACAAATATACACTCAGTGGCCAGGTTATTAGGTACACAAATCTAGTACTTGGTTGGACACCCCTTTGCCTCCAGAAAAAACAGAATTCTTCTGGGCATGGAATCTACAAGGTGTGTCATTCAAACTTTGCTCAATTGGTTTCAAGGGACAATGTTTTTCCACTTCTCAGTTATCCAGTGTTGGCGATGGCACACTGGAGCCACTTCTTCTTGTTTTTAGCTGATAGGAGTGCTGTTCTGCACACCACAGCATACTGCGCCGTTATTTGCCAGTTTGTGGCCCTCTTGCTAGCTTGCACGATTATTGCCATTCTCCTTTTGACCTCTCACATGGATGAGCTGTTTTCGCCCACAGCACTGCCACTGACTGAATGTTTTTTGTTTGTCGCACCATTCTCAGGGAAAAGCCCAGGAGGCCGGATGTTTCTGAGATACTGGAACCGGAATGCATGATACCGACGATAATACCTCGCTCAAAGTTGCTCAGGTCACTTGTTTAGCCCACGTTGAATCAAAAAGTAACTGAGTGCCTTGATGCCTGTCAGCCTTCTTTATATAGCAAGCAATGGCCCCGTGACTCACTCTCTAAGTGAGAACCGTTTTCATGATGGTTCTAATAAACTGGACAAATGAGTGTGTGTGTGTGTGTGTATATATATATATATATATATTGCTCAAAAAAATAAAGGGAATACTTAAACAACACAATGTAACTCCAAGTCAATCACACTTCTGTGAAATCAAACTGTCCAATTAGGAAGCAACACTGATTGACAATAAATTTTACATGCTGTTGTGCAAATGGAATAGACATCAGGTGGAAATTATATGCAATTAGCAAGACACCCCCAATAAAGGAGTGGTTCTGCAGGTGGGGACCACAGACCACTTCTCAGTTCCTATGCTTCCTGGCTGATGTTTTGGTCACTTTTGAATGCTGGTGGTGCTTTAACTCTTGTGGTAGCATGAGACGGAGTCAACAACTCACACAAGTGGCTCAGGTAGTGCAGCTCATCCAGGATGGCACATCAATGCGAGCTCTGGCAAGAAGGTTTGCTGTGTCTGTCAGCTTAGTGTCCAGAGCATGGAGGCGCTACCAGGAGACAGGCTAGTACATCAGGAGATGTGGAGGAGGCCGTAGGAGGGCAACAACCCAGCAGCAGGACCACTAACTCCGCCTTTGTGCAAGGAGGAGCACTGCAGGACGTTTGGCATTTGCCAGAGAACACCAAGATTGGCAAATTCACCACTGGCGCCCTGTGCTCTTCACAGATGAAAGCAGGTTCACACTGAGCACATGACAGACGTGACAGAGTCTCGAGACGCCGGGGAGAACGTTCTGCTGCCTGCAACATCCTCCAGCATGACCGGTTTGGCGGTGGGTCAGTCATGGTGTGGGGTAGCATTTCTTTGGGGTGCCGCACAGCCCTCCATGTGCTCGCCGGAGGTAGCCTGACTGCCATTAGGTACCGAGATGAGATCCTCAGACCCCTTGTGAGACCAAATGCTGGTGAGGTTGGCCCTGGGTACCTCCTAATGCAAGACAATGCTAGACCTCATATGGCTGGAGTGTGTCAGCAGTTCCTGCAAGAGGAAGGAGTTGATGCTATGGACTGGCCCGCCCGTTCCCCAGACCTGAATCCAATTGAGCACATCTGGGACATCATGTCTCGCCCCATCCACCAACGCCACGTTGCACCACAGACTGTCCAGGAGTTGGCGGATGCTTTAGTCCAGGTCTGGGAGGAGATCCCTCAAGAGACCATCCGCCACCTCATCAGGAGCATGCCCAGGCGTTGTAGGGAGGTCTTACAGGCACGTGGAGGCCACACACACTACTGAGCCTCATTTTGACTTGTTTTAAGGACATTACATCAAAGTTGAATCAGCCTGTAGTGTGGTTTTCCACTTTCATTTTGAGTGTGACTCCAAATCCAGACCTCCATGGGTTGATCAATTTGATTTCCATTGATAATTTTTGTGTGATTTTGTTGTCAGCACATTCAACTATGTAAAGAAAAAAGTATTTATTAAGAATATTTCATTCATTCAGATCTAGGATGTGTTATTTTAGTGTTCCCTTTATTTTTTGAGCAGTGTGTCTCTGTCTCTGTGTGAGTGTCTCTCTGTGTGTGTGTTCTATTCACACAGTGCATTCAGAAGAGTATTCAGACCCCTTGACATTTATTTTGTTACGTAACAGCCTTATCCCAAAATGGAATAAATTAGTTGTTTCCTCATCAATATACTCACACAATACCCATAATGACGAAGCAAAAACAGGTTTTTTGATTTGTAAAAAAAAATGAAATAACACATTTACATAAGCATTCAGACATTTTACTCAGTACTTTGTTGAAGCACCTGTGGCAGCAAATACAGCCCTGAGCCCTGATGCAACTTGGCCTGATGGTACTTGGCACACCTGTATTTGGGGAGTTGGAGTTGGATGGGGAGCATCGCTGCACAGCTGTTTTCAGTTTTCAGAGATGTTTGACTGGGTTCAAGTGCGGGCTCTGGCTGGGCCACTCAAGGACATTCAGAGACTTGTCCCGAAGCCACTCCTGCGTTGTCTTGACTGTGTGCTTAGGATCATTGTGCTGTTTGAAGGTGAACCTTCACCCCAGTCTGAGGTCCTGGGCGCTCTGGAGCAGGCTTTCATTAAGGATCTCCCTTTACTTTGATCCGTTCATCTTTCCTTCGATCCTGACTAGTCTCCCAGTCCCTAAAAAACATTCGCACAGCATGATGCTGCCACCACAATGCTTCACCGTAAGGATGGTGCCAGGTTTTCTCCACACGTGACGCATGGCATTCAGGCCAAAGAGTTCAATCTTGGTTTCATCCGACCAGAGAAACCTCAGGTGCCTTTTGGCAAACTCCAAGTGGGCTGAGCCTTTTACTGAAGAGTGGCTTCTGTCTGGCCACTCCACCATAAAGGCCTGAGTGCTGTAGGTAGAGTCTTGGTGGTTCAAGAAAATTCAATTTAAGAATGATGGAGGCCACTGTGTTCTTCAATGCTGCAGAAATGTTTTGGTACCCAGCTTTTTGCCTCGACACAATCCTGTCTCGGAGTTCTACGAATAATTCCTTTGACCACATGCCTTGGTTTTTGCTCTGACATGCGCTGTCAACTGTGGGACTTTCTATAGACAGGTGTGTGCCTTTCCAAATCATGGCCAATCAATTGAACTCCAATCAAGTTGTAGAAACATCTCAAGGATGATCAATGGAAACAGGATGCACCTGAGCTAAATTTCGAGTCTCATAGCAAAGGGTTATCAAAGGGTTATACTTATCATCAAGGCAAAGGGTGGCTACTTTGAAAAATCTCAAATACAATAATATGTGTTATTTCATAGTTTTGATGTCGTCTTTATTATTCTACAAGGTAGACAATAGTACAAATAATTGAAAAACCTGGAATGAGTAGGTGTGTCCAAACGTTTGACTGGTACTGTCTATTTGACAGGTTTTATTTATTTTATTGAGATAAGGGTTACGGAGAGGGAAAAGGAGACATGAAATGTAGGACAGGTTGCCAGAGAAGGCTGGTGGGTCCAATTCTAACTGACGCAAACTCTAGTAGACTAGGCCATATGTGTGCCAGGGTCCGCGGCACTAACCACACAGGTCACCAAATCCTGTGTTATGAGTCTACAGACATTTATTTTGATGAAATAGAAAACAATTGCTTATAGAGTAAGTGTGTGTATTGTGACATGTTGTGAAGCAGAGGGTCTCCCCCAGTATGATGAGTGGGATATGCCCAGGCACAGCATTATCACTCACACCTGACTCCATCCAGATCTGACCCAGCTCGTTACACGCCTAGGAGCAAAAAGACGACCCAACATCATCTGATCTTCGCCAAATGAATAATCTTTGTTTTACAGTCAGGAAAAAAGTAATATGTTAGTAATCAAGCCAGAGTTTATTTCAAGTTCATTTCACATAGATCACGAGTACACACTAAAAGGGAATAAAATAATTCTGGAAAATGGAAAAAGATGAATATGGAGTACTGACTTGTAGTGTTTGAGAGATACGCAGCATGTTATTGTGCACATCTGGTTAAAATGGTATGCATGTGTTCAGTACTTGATATTGGAAATATGTATCTGATTATATGCGCATAGCCTAATAGGTAGGCCCTCATTGGTTGTCAGCCAGAGTATTCAAGTGTGTTACCTGTGAGCTGGTGCAGGTGGACTCAGCTTGGAACAGTCTATGGTGTATCCCCTGTCATGTTGGAAATAAACCGTCTTTGTGATATTAATGCATTATACTGTTGAGTTTCTCTTTGCAAGAACTAAAAAGAGCCGCTTCCTTTAACCGGGGATGCAACAGATTGGCAATGAGGTACCAGAGTTTTTGTCTGAAAGGGAACAGAGCGAGCAAGAAAGTGCTCGCTCTGTCGAGACAGCCTGTGTAGAAAAGCTAGCACCGAAAATGGCGTTAGTCAAGGCAGAAGCTTTTCACTTCGTGGAAAGTGAGGAAAGGTTGGAACATTATTTTGAAAGTCTCAAGTACGAGGATGATGTCAAAATACATTTTTTTCCGACGATTGTTGGCAGAAAGACTGACAATTTGTGAATGGAATTATGTGCGCCAGAGAAACCATGTGTAAAAATGTTGACAGAGTTAGTCGCACTGTTGAACAGTCACTACGTAGCTAGGACAAATTTTAAGTTTCATGCAAGGAGTCAATTAGTGAGTACTTGACTAGTTTAACTACCAGCCAAATGTAAATTCGGTTATTTTCTTGAAGAGTAATTAAGTGATAGATTTGTGTGCAGGGTTAAAAGCGCAGAGCTAAGAGACAGTTTACTGAACGTAGCTCACACAAAATACTTAACATTAGCACTAGCTGTGGATATGGGACTTTCTTTTGAAGTAACAAAGAAAAGTGCACAGCAGTTTTCACAGACATTTAAAACCTGTTTGGGATAGGGGGCAGCATTTTCACTTTTGGATGAAATGCGTGGCCAGAGTAAACTGCCTGCTACTCTGTCCCTGATGCTAATATATGCATATTATTAGTAGTATTGGATAGAAAACACTCTGAATGATGCCTGTGAGTATAACAGAACAGAAAACTTGAGAAAATCCAACCAGAAAGTGTTCCCCACTGAGGTTTGAGGTTTGTAGTTTTTCAAAGCTTGGCCTACCGAAAACACAGTGTCTATGAGGTGAAGTTGCACTTCCCAAGGCTTCCACTAGATGTCAACCGTCTTTAGAAACTTGTTTCAGGCTGCTGCTATAAAGGAGGGGGGAATGGGAGCTGAATGAGTCAGGTGTCTGGCAGTGTCTCAGGCTCGTGACGCGCAGTCCCGACAGAGTTAGCTCTCGTTCCAGTGCTTTCTACAGACAATGGAATTCTCCGGTTGGAACATTATTGAAGTTTATTGTTAAAAACATCCTAAAGATTGATTCTATACATCGTTTGACATGTTTCTACGACCTGTAACGGAACTTTGAGTTTTCGTCTGGACGTAGTGCTCGCGCCTCATGAAGATGGATTACTGGGCTGAACACGCTAACAACAAGTGGCTACGTGGACATAAATTATGGACTTTATGGACCTTTATGGAACAAATCAGTAATTTATTGTCGAACTGGGATTCCTGGGAGTGCATTCTGATGAAGATCATCAAAGGTAAGTGAATATTTATATCGTAATTTCTAACTTCTGTTGACTCCAACATGGCGGATATTTCTTTGGCTGGATTGGGCTCTGAGTGCCGCACTCAGATTATGCTTTTTCCGTAAAGTTCTTTTGAAATCTGACACAGCGGTTGCATTAACTTCTTGCGTCGAGCAAACCTGTATCCGGGAGCATAATCATAGCCTCAAGCTCATTACCATAACGCAACGTTTCGTATTCATGAAAATCGCAAATGAAATGAAATAAATATATAGATACACAAGCTTAGTCTTTTGTTAACAACACTGTGATCTCAGATTTTCAACCAAAGCTACACAAGCATTTGTGTAAGAGTATTGATAGCCTAGCATAGCATTAAGCCTAGCATTCAGCAGGCAACATTTTCATAAAAACAAGAAAAGCATTCAAATAAAATAATTTACCTTTGAAGAAGTTCGGATGTTTTCAATGACGAGACTCTTAGTTAGATAGCAAATGTTCATTTTTTCCAAAAATATTATTTGTGTAGATGAAATAGCTCCGTTTTGTTCACCACTTTTGGCTAAGAAAAATACAGAAAAATGCAGTCACTTACAACGCCAAACTTTTTTCCAAATTAGCTCCATAATATCGACAGAAACATGGCAAACTTTGTTTAGAATCAATCCTCAAGGAGTTTTTCACATATCTATTCCATAATCTATCAGTGAGAAGAAACTGCCACCATCAGCAGCAAACTGAAAAAATACTGCAGCTGGAGATTGCGCAATAATTGCAATGGAGGACACCAACCGACCACCTGGTAAATGTAGTCTCTTATGGTCAATCTTCCAATGATATGCCTACAAATACGTCACAATGCTGCAGACACCTCGGGGAAAATGTGGAAAAGGTAAGCTGACTTCTAGCTCCTCCACAGCCATAGAAGGAGTCATTGCCATGAGGCGGTTTTAAAAAATGTGGCACTTCCTGATTGGATGTCTATCTGTTTTTTTCTGTAACATCAGTTCTGTGGCACTCACAGACAATATCTTTGCAGTTTTGGAAACGTCAGAGTGTTTTCTTTCCAAAGCTGTCAATTATATGCATAGTCGAGCATCTTTTCGTGACAAAATATCTTGTTTAAAACGGGAACGTTTTTCATCCAAAAATTAAAATAGTGCCCCCTATATTCAAGAAGTTAAGGAGAAGTCTATCTTTAATTCTGTGAATAACACGTGTATCTTTTATCAATGTTTGTTATGAGTATTTCTGGGATTTGATGTGGCTATCTGCAAAATCACCAGATTTTGTGGATATAATATGCACATTATCGAACAAAACATACATGTATTGTGTAACATCATGTCCTATGATTGTCATCTGATAAAGATCATCAAAGGTCAGTGATTAATTTTATCTATATTTCTGCTTTTTGTGACTCCTATCTTTGGGTGGAAAAATGGCTGTTTTTTTAAAAACTTGGTTCCGACCTAACATAATCATATGTTGAGCTTTCGCTGTAAAGCCTTTTTGAAATCGGAAACGATGGGTAGATTAACAAGAAGTTTATCTTTCATTTGCTGTATTGGACTTGTTAATGTGTGAAAGTTACATATTTTGAAAAAATGTTTTTGAATTTTGCGGACTACTATTTCAGCAGAATGTTGTCGAGGGGTTCCGCTAGCGGAACGCCTGCCCTAGAAAGGTTAAAGCAAATGCAGTGGAGAAGAAAAGCTTTGTCACGAAAACGGAGGCAACAGGTTAACCATGTTGACATTGCGCGGGAAAAGGGCACAAGCCAGCTGAGTGCTGCTACAAGGATTTTGAGTGTCGGGAGTGCAAGAAGAAAAGGACATTATTGCAGGGGCATGCCGCTCGCGTCAAGTGGGAAAAAAATTACATGAAGCAAGCAAAATGGAACAAGCACCTGGTGTGATCTGCAAACTTGATTATTGAGTTGGAGGCCTGCATTGTCACGCAGTCATGGGTGAACAGAGAGTACAGGAGGGTGCTGGGCACACACCGTTGTGGGACCCCTGTGTTGAGGATCAGCAAAGTGGAGGTGCTGTTTCCTACCTTCACCACCTGGGGGCGGCCCGTCAGGAAGTTCAGGATCCAGTTGTACAGGGCGCGGTTCAGACCCAGGGCCCCATGCTTAATGATGAGCTTGGAGGGTACTATGGTGTTGAAGGCTGTGCTATAGTCAATGAACAGCATTCTTAAATAGGTATTCCTCTTGTTCTGATGGGATAGGGCAGTGTGCAGTGCGATGGCATTGTCTGTGGATCTATTGGGGCGGTATGCAAATTTAAGTAGGTCTACGGTGTCAGGTAAGATAGGTGATATGATCCTTAACTAGCCTCTCAACTAGCCTCTTAACTAGCCAATCAAAGCACTTGATGTTGACAGAAGTGAGTGCTACGGAGCGATAGTCATTGAGTTCAGTAACCTTTGCTTTCTTGGGTACAGGAACAGTGGTGGACATCTTGAAGCAAGTGAGGACAGCAGATTATGATAGGGAGAGATTGAATATGTCCGTAAACAATCTAACCAGCTGGTCTGCGCATGCTCTGAGGATGCGGCTAGGGATGCCATCTGGTTTGGCAGCCTTGCGAGGGTTAATACACTTAAATGTCTTACTCACATTGGCCACGGAGAACGTGAGCCCACAGTCCTTGGGAGCGGGCCGCGTTGGTGGCACTGTATTATCCTCAAAGCAGGCAAAGAAGGTGTTTTGCTTGTCCGGGAGCAAGACATCAGTAGGTTTTCCCTTTGTAATCCGTTACTATCTGTAGACCCTACCACATACGTCTTGTTTCTGAACCGTTGAATTGCGACTCCATTTTCAAATGAAATGATATCAAACTTTATTTGTCACATGCGCCGAATACTTCCTTGAAATCTGTGAAATGCATACTTACAAGCTATTAACCAACAGCGCAGTTCAAGAAGGAGTTAAGAAAATATTTACCAAATAAATGAATGTAAAAAATAATAAAAAGTAACACAATAAAATAACAATAACGAGACTATGTACAAGGGGTACGGGTACCGAGTCAATGCGAGTAAAGGGGTACAAGGGGTACGGGTACCGAGTAAATAGTCCGGTGGCCATTTGATTAGTTGTTCAGCAGTCTTATGGCTTGGGGGTAGAAGCTGTTAAGGAGCCTTTTGGTCCAAGACGTGCTGCTCCGGTACCGCTTGCCGTGCGGTAGCAGAGAGAACAGTCTATGACATGGGTGACGCGAGTCTTTGACCATTTTTGGGGCTTTCCTCTGACACCGCCTCGTATATACAGTGGGGCAAAAAAGTATTTAGTCAGCCACCAACAGATGTGTTGCCAATCACTGCTAAAGATATATCACTTGAAACGGAGAAAGATCCTGTATTGAAAATGGTGAAGTAGTATGTAATATCAGGTTGGCCAAACCGTGTACCAAACGAAGTCTTTAAACCTTACGGCAAAACAAAGTTTGAACTTACCATTGAGGATGATTGTATTCTTTGGGGTTACAGTGTGGTGATTCCACAAAGCCTGCAAAGCAGACTATTGGCAGAACTACATGAGAGTCATTGGGGTATAGTTAAGATAAAATCCTTAGTTAGAAGTTTTCTCTGGTGGCCTACTCTTGATGAAAATATTGAAACTGAAGTCAGACATGAAAAACTTGCTAGCTATATTCAACTTACCTTGTTTTGCTTTCTTGCTGCTCCCTCCTGGTGAATTTTGTTCTTCCTCTTCTTCCCTCACTTTTTTGCCTCAAATTTTTTCAGAATCCAGTCATGTGACACGTCTACTCCCCGCCTGCTCTCAGTTTGGTTTGTTTTGTTTCCTTCCTCCTCTCCATTTTCACTGGGGACCTGACGCAACCAATTAAAGTCCTTTCAGCTTTGAGAACATGTTTGAGTAAGTAAAACAGTTTCATCAGGGGTGACAAGCCCATCTTCCTCAGCATAGGCTACATAAATTTTGCCCTCCATCGATGATGATGTTGTGTGTGTGTGTGTGTGTGTGTGTGTGTGTGTGTGTGTGTGTGTGTGTGTGTGTGTGTGTGTGTGTGTGTGTGTGTGTGTGTGTGTGTGTGTGTGTGTGTGTGTGTGTGTGTGTGTGTGTGTGTGTGTGTGTGTGTGTGTGTGTGTGTGTGATTAAAATAGTCAAAACAGGAACATTATACATCTGGTTAGAAATTAATAAGGATATTATCTCAACAGATAGAAATTTCCCCAAGTCTGACGTTTACATACACCTTAGCCAAATACATTTAATAAACTCAGTTGTTCACAATTCCTGACATTTAATCCTAGTAAAAATTCCCTGTCTTAGGTCAGTTAGGATCACCACTTTATTTTCAGAATGTGAAATGTCAGAATAATAGTAGAGAGAATGATTTATTTCAGCTTTTATTTCTTTCATCATATTCCCAGTGGGTCAGAAGTTTACATAGACTCAATTAGTATTCGGTAGCATTGCCTTTAAATTGTTTCACTTGGGTCACACGTTTCGGGTAGCCTTCCACAGGCTTTCCACAATAAGTTGGGTGAATTTTAGCCCATTCCTCCTGACAGAGCTGGTGTAACTGAATCAGGTTTGTAGGCCTCCTTGCTCGCACAAGCTTTTTCAGCCCAGACATTTTCTATGGGATTGAGGTCAGGGGGTTGTGATGGCCACTCCAATACCTTGACTTTGTTGTCCTTAAGCCATTTTGCCACAACTTTGGAAGTATGCTCGGGGACATTATCCATTTGGAAGACCCATTTGAGACCAAGCTTTAACTTCCTGACTGATGTCTTGAGATGTTGCTTCAATAAATGCACATAATCTTCTGTCCTCATGAAGTCATCTATTTTGTGAAGTGCACCAGTCCCTCCTGCAGCAAAGCATCCCCACATCATGATGCTGCCACACCCAAGCTTCACGGTTGGGATGGTGTTCTTCGGTTTGAAAACCTCCCCCTTTTTCATCCAAACATAACGATGGTCATTATGGCTAAACAATTGTATTTTTGTTTCATCATACCAGAGGACATTTCTCCAAAAAGTGCGATCTTTGTCCCCATGTGCAGTTGTAAACCGTAGTCTGGCTTTTTTTTGGCGGTTTTGGAGCAGTGGCTTTTTCCTTGCTGAGCAGCCTTTCAGGTTATGTCGATATAGGATCAGTTTTATTGTGGATATAGATACTTTGGTATCCGTTTCCTCCAGCATCTTAACAAGGTCCTTTGCTGTTGTTCTGGGAATGATTTGCACTTTTCACACCAAAGTACGTTCATCTCTAGGAGACAGAACACGTCTCCTTCCTGAGCGGAATGACGGCTGCGTGGTCCCATGGTGTTTATACTTGTGTACTATTGTTCGTACAGATGAACGTGGTAACCAAAAAAGTGTTAAACAAATCAAAATATATTTTAGATTCTTCAAAGTAGCCACCCTTTGCCTTGATGAGAGCTTCGCACACTCTTAGCATTTTCTCAACCATATTCATGAGGTAGACACCTGGAATGCTTTTCCAACAGTCTTTAACTTCTTGAAACTCCCCATCCCGGATCCAGGATCGTGACTAAAGCCTCAGGCTCATTAGCATAACGCAACGTTAACGATTTCTGAAAATCGCAAATAAAATGAAAATAATGCGTCTGCTCTCAAGCTTAGCCTTTTCTTAACAACACTGTCATCTCAGATTTTCAAAATATGCTTTTGAACCATAGAAATTGACTAATTTGTCTAAGAGTATGCAAAGCTAGCATTGCATTTTGAGTAGCATTTAGCACGCAACATTTTCACAAAACACCAGATAACCAAATAAATAAAATCATTTACCTTTGAAGAGCTTCTGATGTTTTCAATGAGGAGACTCTGTTACATACCAAATGCGCAGTTTTTCCTGAAAGCGTCTGTGTGTAGGAGAAATCGTTCCGTTTTCTACATTGTGTCTGGCTACCGAAATGAACCGAAAATTCAGTCACCTACAACGTAAAACTTTTTCCGAATTAACTACATAATATCGACCGAAACATGGCAAATGTTGTTTGGAATCAATCCTCAAGGTGTTTTTTCACATATCTCTTCATTGATATATCGTTCGTGGAAGCTTACTTTCCTCTCTGAATCCCATGGAAAAATACTGGCAGCTGACTTTTGCGCACCAATTTCGGCACAGGACACCGGGCGGACACCTGGTAAATGTGGTCTCTTATGGTCAATCTTCCAATGATCTGCCTACAAATACGTCACAATGCTGCAGACACCTTGGGGAAACGACAGAAAGGGTTGACTCACACCTCTCGCGTTCACAGCCATATAAGGAGACAATGGAAAACAGAGCTTCAAAAATCCTGCTCTTTTCCTGGATGCCGTCTCATCTTGGTTTTGCCTGAAGCTCACGTTCTAGGGCACGCACAGAAAATATCTTGGTAGTTCTGGACACGTCAGAGTGTTTTCTTTCGAAAGCTATCAATTATATGCATAGTCGAGCATCTTTTTGTGACAAAATATCTTGTTTAAAACGGGAACTTTTTTCATCCAAAAATGAAATGGCGCCCCCAGAGCATCAACAGGTTAAGGAGTTCCCACATATGCTGAGCACTTGTTGGCTGCTTTTCCTTCACTCTGCAGTCATACTCATCCCAAACCATCTCAATTGGGTTGAGGTCGGGTGATTGTGGAGGCCAGATCATCTAATGCAGCACTCCATCACCCTCCTTCTTGGTCAAATAGCCCTTACACAACCTGGAGGTGTGTTTTGGGTCATTGTCCTTTTGAAAAACAAATTATATCCCACTAAGCGAAACCAGATGGATTGTGTATCGCTGCAGAATGCTGTGGTAGCCATGCTGTTTAAGTGTGCCTTGAATTCTAAATAAATCCCTGACAGTGTCATCACAAAGCATCCCCACACCATAACACCTCCTACTCCATGCTTCACGGTGGGAACCACACATTCAGAGATCATCACAAAGACACAGTGGTTGGAATCGTTAATTGAAATGCCTTCCAGGTGATTGCCTCATTAAGCTGGTTTGAGAGAATGCCAAGAGTGTGCAAAGCTGTCATCAAGGCAAATGATGGCTACTTTGAAGAATCTCAAATATAAAATATATTTTGATTTGTTTAACACTTTTTTGGTTACTACTTACTGTACGTGATTCAATATGTGTTATTTCACAGTTTTGAGCTCTTCACTATTATTCTACAATGTATAAAATAGTAAAAATAAAGAAAAACCCTATAATGGGTAGGTGTGTCCAAACTTTTGACTGGTACTGTACATTAATATATTACAAATCTTAGAATCATCTATTAAAGACGACCAGGACCCACTGGTTTCTCAAATGACATTGAATGAACTACAGGACAAAATGAAAACCCCTCAAACCCAAAAAGGCCTGTTGTGTTGATGGTATACTAAATTAAATGATAAAATATACAGACCACAAATTCCAATTAGCTATACTTAAACTCTTTAACATCATCCTCACCTCTGGCATCTTCACCAATATTTGGTACCAAGGACTGATCACCGCAGTGCACAAAAGTGGAAACAAATTTGACCCCAATAACTACCATCAACAGCCACCTTGGGGAAATCCTCTGCATTATCATTAACAGCAGAATAGTACATTTCCTCCGTGAAAACAATGCATTGAGCAAATGTCAAATTGGCTTTTTACCAAATTACCATACGACAGTCCACGTATTCACTCTGCACACCCTAATTGACAAACAAACAACAAAAACAAAGGCAATGCTTTGTAGTTTTATTGACTTAAATAAAAGCTTCTCCCTTAATTTGGCATGAAGGTCTGCTATACAAATTGATGGAAAGCGGTGTTGGGGGAAAAACATATAACATTTCTTTCAACAGGGCCGTGGGATGAGACCCACCCACTTCAACACATACACCACCTGACCAAAAGTATGTGGACACCTGCTCGTCTAACGTTTCATTCCAAAATCTATAAACAGCCCTCTGCTCTTCTGGGGTTGGAACACAGCTGCGGGAACTTGCTTCGACTCAGCCACGAGCATTAGTGAGGTCGGGCACTGATGTTGGGCGATTAGGCCTGGCTCACAGTCGGCGTTCCAATTTATCCCAAAGATCATTGATGGGGTTGAGGTGAAGGCTCTCTGCAGGTCAGTGAAGTTCTTCCACACCAGTCTCAACAAACCATTACTGAGCTCTTCAGTAAAGCCATTATACTGCCAATGTTTGTCTATGGAGATTGCATGGCTATGTGCTCGATTTTATACATCTGTCAGCAATGAGTGTGGCTGAAATAGCCAAATCCACTAATTTGACGGGGTGTCCACATACTTTTGTTGATATAGTGTGTATCAACAAATTGGCGAGAGCACCAGAGGAGTCTGTAGCACCCGCCCTCACCTTACTAGAATCTGAAGTCAAAATGTATACTGTTTGCTGATGATCTGGTGCTTCTGTCCCCTACCAAGGAGGGCCTGCAGTAACACCTAGATCTTCTGCACAGATTCTGACATGCCTGGTCTCTGACAGTAAATCCTAGTAAGACAAAAATAATGGTCTTCCAAAAAAGGTCCAGTCGCCAGGACCACAAATACAAATTCCATCTAGACACAGTTTCCCTAGAGCACACAAAAAAAACTATACCTACCTCAGCCTAAACATCAGCACCACAGATAACTTCCACAAAGCCGTGCATGATCTGAGAGACAAGGCTAGAAGGGCCTTCTACGCCATCAAAAGAACATAAAATTCCACATCCCAATTAGGATCTGGGAAAAAAATACTTGAATTAGTTATGGATTTTGCGTTTTAGGGTCATGAGGTCTGGCATCTCCTCAACAACCAAGAATTCACAAAATGGGACAAATCGCAAATTGAGACTGTATGCAGAATTCTGCGAAAACATCCTCAGTATACAGCGTAAAACACCAAATAATGCATGCAGAGCAGAATTAGGCCGATACCCGCTAATTATCCAAATCCAGAAAAGAGACGTTAAATTCTACAACCACCTAAAAGGAAGCAATTCCCAAACCGTCCAGGGGCTCTGTTGACAAACACAAACAGACCCCACAGTGCCCCAGGACAGCAACAGCAGCACAATTAGACCCAATCAAATCATGAGAAAACAACAAGTTAATTACTTAACATATTGGAAAGAATTTACCAAGAAACAGAGCAAACTGGAATGCTATTTGGCCCAAAACAGAGAGGACACAGTGGAAGAATACCTGACCACTGTGACCCGAAATGAATATGTACAGATTCAGTGAGCATAGCCTTGCTGTCGAGAGAGGCCACCGTAGGCAAACCTGGCTCTCAAGAGAAGACAGGCTATGTGCACACTGCAAACAAAATGAGGCGGATACTGAGCTGCAATTCTCAACCTCTTACCAAATGTATGGCCATATTAGAGACACATATTTCCATCAGATTACACAGACCCACAAAGAATATGAAAACAAATCCAATTTTGATAAACTCCTATATTTCTTGGGTCTTGTGAAGTCTCTCTCACTTGATGAGAACATTCCCACGACGACATAGACATGGAATCCCTTGTCACTTTAATAACGGAACACTGGACACTTCAATCATGTTTACATACTGTTTTACTCATTTCATATGTATATACTGTATTCTACTGTATTCTAGTCAATGCCACTCTGACATTGCTCCTCCTCGCATTTATATATTTCTTAATTCCATTATTTTACTTTGAAATGTGTGTGTGTATTGTGAATTGTTAGATACTACTGCAAAGTTGGAGCTAGGAACACAAGCATTTTTCTACACCTGCAATAACATCTGCTATATATGTGTGTGTGACCAGTAACATTCTATTTGATTTGTAACCTGTTGTCTCAAGGAGAGGGCAACCAGTGAAGAACAAACACGAAATAAATGCAACCCATATTTATGTTCATTTATTTTCCCTTTTGTACTTAAAACTATTTGCACATCTTTATAATACTGTACATAGCCATAATGACATTTGAAATGCCTCTATTCCTCTGAATTTTTTAGTGAGTGTAATGTTTACTGTTCATCTTGATTGTTTGTTTCACTTTTGTTTATGATTACACTTGCTTTGGCAATTTAAACATATGTTTCCCATGCCAATAAAGCCTTTTGAAGTGTGTGTGTGTGTGTGTGTGTGTGTGTGTGTGTGTGTGTGTGTGTGTGTGTGTGTGTGTGTGTGTGCATTCAGGTGTTTGGGGTTGTGGTCCTCTCCTCCTGCCTTTCCTCGCTGCAGAAAAGTAGAGTACTGTAACATGAATAGTTAGTTCATCTCATATATGAGACCCCTCTGTACACCCATTCAAATTCTAAGAGTTACATCAGTAGCCCTGTTGTAGCCTACTGCCAATCAACTGAAGACAATAACAATCAACGAAAGCGCCTTGTCTATAGAGAAGTGAATAAACAAGTCGGAATATGACCGGACACCTCGAGGTGTTTGCTGTTGATTGCAGTGTTCTGTTATCTCTACAGAATTCCAATAAATCCCTCTCTTTCTCTTTCTATCTCTCAATCCAGCAGCTGCACTCACCCACACGCCTCGCCTGACGCTGCGCGTAGCCTTCCATACAGATGAAGGCTGGAAGTCACGCACTCCTTGACGTAGCGAGAGACCGGTTGCAGTGCCGCTCCGTCTCCGAATCATCGTAGCACGTATTGCGCAGCGTGACTGATGCTCAACTCCCCCATATCCACCAATCCAGCCGGTAAAATACCGTTATCCTATAAAGTGGCAAGAGAAACGACGAGAAGCTTCTCATTTTATTCTACACCGGAATCATACCGGCAATCTGGTGCACGCACTGCTCTCTTTCCCCCTCCCTCTCCCTAAACCGGACTCACCCCCCTCTACATCAACATCCCCACCGGAGATGACTCGCGCACGGCGTCGAGATGCAGTGCTGATGTAGCGCTGTGCTGATAATCGCCGTTCTAGAACCCACCCGCTTGTAGCAGCAGGCAACCGTTTTTTCCCGAGTAGCAAATTGCAGAGAATATAGTTGTGATTTAAATGGTAGCGCTTTTCAAATGGCAGTTCATTGATTCTATCTAAACAGACCCAGATTAAGACATGACAACCGCTGGAACCGCTGAGGAGCCATGTCCCTGGTTATCTTCTCAACCATTCTGCAGCCAGGAGCATCAGTGTGACCACTCAGTGAGGAGCCCAGAAGATCAGCACTAACGTGACGGACAGGACCGAATATAGTCTACATCATTCTTGGGTCCCACCTACCTGAAACAGCCTAGTTCGTCCACTATCATCACTGACTGACTGTAGGCTAGGGCGTACTATTCTGCTCTACTCTGTCTCTCTTCCCTGGCTCTCTGTTTTCTACAGAACCGCCAAGACATCCATTGGCTCACTATACGAGCAGAACACCGCTTTTTCAAGTGAATTCGTCAGCCCTTGATTTATTTTGACAGTGTACTGAGGTGAAAACGTGCCTTTTTGCCTTCTGTGGTCATAAATTCAAGGCGCAACGCATTCAGAACATAAATTAATCAGCACCCGGATTGGAGCGGCAGCGGTGTTCGGTGATCTATCTATGCACGCGAGTTCCGCCTCGCCAACCTCCTTCCTCGCCCCGGAAAGGACTTCTCGCCTTTGAGTGCTGGAAATGTTGAGATTAACGTAAAGGATGGACCTAATAATTTCTGTTTTGGGGCTCCTGACGCTGTCTCTGGAGGGCATCCGTTGCCAAGGAGTGTACGGTAAGTGTGCTTTATCCTCCCACGGGTTGCAACAAACGTGATCATGACCTTGTAAAATAATTGCAACCGTACTATCTACCTGGCAACATAGCCTATATACACATACCCTCCGATAGTTTCTCCATAGAATCATATAGTGCTGATGTTGCACGGGGAGTTGAATTACATTTTATAGACTGGTGAGTGACCCGCGCCACGTTATTGAACAGAGAATATATCACAAACGGTATAATTCCGATCAAATCCTTCACAAATTATTCGTCTAAATATTGATTATCATTCACAGTCGATTAAGTCCATCCGTTGTTAGTGTCGATGTGGGTGCATTGCATATTGAGGACCGTCTATGTATCTTAACCTATTAAGTATGTTTTACGTTTGTAGATTCAGACAATGTGACCGTCACATTATTTCGTTAAGCGTCTCCTAACAGTCATCAGTGAGCGAGTGCTGTTATGTATAAACTTTTGGTATTCACCAACATGAATGGTATTCAAATAATGTATGAGCAGAGAGTGTCTATCTATCTCTCCCTTTCTCTCTCTCTCTCTCTCTCACACACACACACACACACATCATTTCAACTTCTAGTTTTTATCTACGTTTGTTTGAGTTGTCAACTAACATGAAATCAACTAAACATTTCACTGTCATTCGATTTAAGTGAAAAGTTGGGTGAAAAAGAGACAAAATTCCCTTAGAGTAATTTTTGGAAATCCAAAATCAGTCTTCCATGTTGATTCACGTAGAGTTTTTTGGTTTAAATGACGTGGAAACAAGTTGATTCAACCAGCTTTTGCCCAGTTGGACAGGAGTGTGCAAACAGTGGCACAGACTGATGCTCCCTTGGCTGAATAAGCATGTATGTTGAAAGCATGTATGTTGAAAGCAGTGGTGCTCTCACTGCTCTGCGGTAAAATCATATGAATCATATGACCTGAGAGAAGATTGTAGACCAGAGAGAAAGCTCCGGTCAGATCCAGAGTTTAAGACTGCCGAT
Organism: Oncorhynchus masou masou; assembly: GCF_036934945.1. Taxonomy (NCBI): domain Eukaryota; kingdom Metazoa; phylum Chordata; class Actinopteri; order Salmoniformes; family Salmonidae; genus Oncorhynchus; species Oncorhynchus masou. The sequence goes on from NC_088230.1 coordinate 640,953, forward strand.
GCTGGTGGTGATGCTTTAGTACCTAGCAGGCATGCTATGTACTAGTGTCATTACCCAGAGCCATTGAGGGTCAAACTGAGGGATTCAATAGAGACTGCTGACGGGGATGTAACACATGACATTTCCAAGCAGCCCCTCCAAGGCCTCACGGCATAATGTGTAGAATATAACCTTGCGGGGGTGTCCCGCAAAACTGTGATATGCCACTGATCATATGGTCAATGCTACGAGTGCATTGTACATTACTACTGCTGTTGACCAATGAGGAGGCTGCAGACTATAGGGGGTCAAGTAGAAACTGGTGATGGTATAATAACATTATGGCGATGCAGTGCCAAGCTGGCATATTACCCATATTTTGGTACCATTCCATAGAATTTGTTTCATCCAATGCCTATGGTGCTAGAAGGGGGATTGAGAGGTTAGCTAACTGGAATGGAAGCAGGACACACCTGTTGATAGAGGGTTATAATGTCGAAATAGACATGCAATAAGGACCACTTCAATGGGCTTTGTTCACAGCCACTGCAACACAAAATTATTCAGTTGTTCACATATATATATATTTAGTGAGATGCTTTATGCTTGTACATACAATTCTCTTGCGCTCCGCTATGAAATGCATGGCAGTATCCCACACACTGCCAGGGTTGGTCATATTGGCTTCTTTTCTTGTCACATTTGCACGTGTTTTAACCAGACATTACATAGGTCTGCAGAACATGGGCAAAAAAATCTACACTGAACAAAAAATGAACTTTCACATGCAACGATTTCAAAGATTTGACTGAGTTACAGTTCATATAAGGAAATCAGTCAATTGAAATAAATCCATTAGACCCAATCTATTGATTTCACAAGACTGGGAATACAGATACCTTTAAAAAGAAAAGTAGGGTCGTGGATCAGAAAAGCAGTCAGTATCTGGTGTGACCTCCATTTGCCTTTTGCAGCGCGGCACATCTCCTTCGCACAGAGTTTATCAGGCTGTTGATTGTGGCCCATGGAATGCTGTCCCACTCCTCTTCAATAGCTGTGCATTTGCCCACTGAAATCGGTTACGACTCCGAACTGCAGTCAGGTTAAGACCCTGGTGAGGACGACGAGCACACAGATGAGCTTCTCTGAGATGGTTCCTGACAGTTTGTGCAGAAATTTTTGATTGTGCAAACCCACAGTTTCAGCAGCTGTCCGAGTGGCTGGTCTCAATTGATCCCGCAGGTAAAGAAGCCGGTTGTGGAGGTCCTGGGCTGGCATGTATATACGTGGTCTGCGGTTGTGAGGTCGGTTGGATGTACTGCCAAATTATCTAAAATGACGTTGGAGGCGGCTTATGGTAGAGGAATAAACAATCCATTCTCTGGCAACAGCTCTGGTGGACATTCCTGTAGTCAGCATGCCAATTACACATTCCCTCAATTTTTTTTACATCTGTGGTATTGTGTTGTTTGACAAAACTGCACATTCTAGAGTGGCCTTTTATTGTCCCCAGCACAAGGTGCACCTGTGTAATCATCATGCTGTTTAATCAGCTTCTTGATATGCAACACATGTCAGGTGGATGGATTATCTTGGCAAAGGAGAAATGCTCACTAACAGGGAAGTAAAAAATGTGTGCACAACATTTTAGAGAAATAAGCTTTTGTGCAAATGGACAATTTCTGCCAAAATTGTTTTACAGCTCATGAAATATGGGACCAACACTTCACATGTTGTGCTTAGATTTTTGTTCAGTATGATTCAGATTTTTGTTTTTACTAAATATTGCGATTTGACTTGCAATATAGATCAAAACACTTGGGTGAACTGTTTGAATCATATAAATAGAATGATACATCAAAAAGCAAAGTGGAAAGCAAAATCATTATTGTTTAGAACAATCTGTTGACCGCATTTGACCTAATGTTGGGAGCAATCTGTTGACTGCATTTAACCCAATGTTTGGAACAATCCGTTGACTGCATTTGACCTAATGTTGGGAGCAATCTGTTGACTGCATTTAACCTAATGTTTAGAACAATCTGTTGACTGCATTTTACCCAATGTTTAGAACAATCTCTTGGACCGCATTTGACCTAATGTTTGGATCAATCTGTTGACTGCATTTAACCCAATGTTTGGATCAATCTGTTGACTGCATTTTACCCAATGTTTGGAACAATCTGTTGACTGCATTTTACCCAATGTTTAGAACAATCTCTTGACCGCATTTGACCTAATGTTGGGAGCAATCTGTTGACTGCATTTAACCCAATGTTGGGAGCAATCTGTTAACTGCATTTTACCCAATGTTTAGAACAATCTCTTGACCGCATTTGACCTAATGTTGGGAGCAATCTGTTGACCGCATTTGACCTAATGTTGGGAGCAATCTGTTGACTGCATTTAACCCAATGTTGGGAGCAATCTGTTAACTGCATTTTACCCAGTGTTTGGAACAATCTGTTGACTGCATTTGACCTAATGTTTGGAACAATATGTTGACTGCATTTGACCTAACGGAACAGCATGCAAACGTAGCTCTTTACATTCATACCTGTATACGGGTTGAAAATGGCAGATTTGGACACTGATAAGCGCCTCAGTTGGAATGCAGTGGATGTACAGTAGCATGCTATACATGACGTCAGAGCTTCACAGCTCTGTATGGATTTTGACTGGCAGCCGTTCTAAACTCGAGCACCGTGTGTGACAAGGAGTTGCTTTCAAATGATGCTTACTTTTATAAAATACCATTTTTGGATTGCTTAAAAAACAACAGTAACTGTGTGAAGGCAGGGACGTAGGGCTGTATTCCAAACCAAAACTACTACAAGTGTGCTTGCTCTAGTTCCTCAACAGCAAATCTAGGAGAGCTCAAAAAAAAACACCTTATAGTTGAAGACTCTTCTTACAGTCAAAAAAGTGCATTGAAATGACTTGGGAACTGTGTACACTTTGGAGAGGTGTGGGGCCACCAGTTAGACCTTTCTTTCAAACCCTTGTCATTTTGTTTTGTTTTATGTTGCACCTACCCCAAGTTTTCCACAAATATTCTCATCATGTTACTGAATGTATCCAGAGTCTTTTCAGATTTTGTTATCAACAAACGGCACACAAAAAAGTACAGTTAATGTAAAATGCACATATAATCAACAGTGTAATGTTTCGATTCAGTCTTGTCAGGTGAACTGTTATGTCCTCAGTTGTAGTCTAGTAATTTTCCCATAATCTTCAAACTGTTCCCTTTAAATTACTACCATAGTTGTGCATATACTTTCCATATTTCTTTTGTAAGAAACATTGATATTTAGCCTATCCATATAGGCCAATTCCCACGAGTGTAAGGAGTTTAAAGTAGATCTAACAGCGAGGTGGAGGAACTGCGCTGCTTGAGTGAGGGGGCGTAGTTTGTGTGTGTGTGTGTGTGTGTGCTTGCGTGTGTGTGTGAAGCAGCCGAAAGAGGAGGAACAAAACAGAGTAACCTATGAAAACGTCACATGCGGCTGACTGTCATTTCAAAATATTGCGATAGGAATCTCTCGCGAAATGGATATTACACATGTCAATATTGCGATAGGAATCTCTCGCGAAATGGATATTACACATGTCAATATTGCGATGGGAATCTCTCGCGAAATGGATATTACACATGTCAATATTGCGATAGGAATCTCTCGCGAAATGGATATTACACATGTCAATATTGCGATAGGAATCTCTCGCAAAATGGATATTACACATGTCAATATTGCGATAGGAATCTCTCGCAAAATGGATATTACACATGTCAATATTGCGATAGGAATCTCTCGCGAAATGGATATTACACATGTCAATATTGCGATATCGATGTGAATTCGATTGCTTGTGAAGCCATAATATTACAGTAGAAAGGCCTATTCACTATTCAAGGTATAACACTGTCAATATGCCATAAGGCCAATTACCTAAAATCCCAGAGATACACAAGCGTTCTCTTTCTTACCATCAGAATTAATCAAACGCATACCATATCAAAGCTATTGCCTCATAGCATATGCCATACATATGTACATCAACAGGCACTCATTAAATAAATCATGTCCCGTAATGCTCCTCACGGTGCATAGGGAGACTTCCTGCTTTAAACTACAGGCCTGCTAATTGGCGTCAGCACTGAACAGCAGCCCTCGGTTGAATGAAAAGAGAGAGGAACAGATGAAATTGTTTGTGTTCTTGTCTCTTTCAGAGAAAGGAAAGAGGAGCAGAAAGGGGGTGCTGACCAACCAGATCTCACCCCCGTCCCTCTGTCCGTCCGTCTTCCCAGGGCTTTCTACGCATCTGTCTGCTAGGTCTTGTGGTTCAGTGGCTTTCTATGTGTAGGGGCAGAGTTGATGGGCTCATTTATATTGACATCCCCCATTCGGTAATGAGAAATCACATGCCTTCAAGAGAAAGTGAGAGAAAGTGTGACAGAGAGAGTGAGAGAGAGAAAATATTCTTGGTGGCTTTTTAGGAAGATCCAAAAGGACTAAGACCACTAAAGGCTCTTAACCCCCTATCCCCCTCCCCCTTAAGCTTATAATAAGACAACATGTACGTGTGCATGCCCTGCATGACCGCATCAGAGCAGTAGCTTGTGGCAAAGACTTCATGCGATGTGAGCATACAGTATACTGTAGACCATGCGTGATTATGTTGGAAGGAGCCTCTGCCGAAATATGCTGTACATGTTCAAATCAGTATACAATATACAGTACATACAGAATGGGGATGGCTCCAGAGAAATGGGTTGAATTAGGAGGGTTTTTTCCAGGGTTCAAATTCAACATTTATATTTGATGGATGCAAAATGACAATATGCAACATTTCATTGTTTAGGAATGGGAAGCATGCATGACATCATAATACATCATAATGATGCTAAATGGACACAAGTGAGGAATGATGATACAAGACATCTTGGCTTGTTACCAATTTCTATCTTTGTATTAATATATAATATTCTCTGTTCCATCACATATATTCACATTCTGTACCAGCTTAACAAAATGCATGGTGCAACACATGAACATGACGCTTTAGATAATACTGTACACATCATTCTATTCACTGTAGTATTCTGTTGCCGTTTTAGATGTCAGTCCGACTCTGTTTCGGGGTCGATATGATCTTGTAGCAGTCGGAGATGATTAAATGACTCTGCCAGAATCATTATTGAGGGCTGATGAAGGCTGGTCAGAGCTTCAAGGCTGCAGGCCACAGGGGTCTAAAAAGACACTATACTACAAGTACTACTGCTGTAACATCTGCCCCCCCCCTCTCCCTCGTCAGTTTCATTCTTATGAGACCAGCGTCAAATTTGAGGGGAATCGTGGATTTTGTGATAGAGGCACCACATTTCACACACAAGTCCTTATCAGTGTATTTAGCTATTGTGCCATCACCAGGGCTCTAAAGTGCGGTCAAGTTGATTCCGTTATTTTGGGAGCAATGTGCACCGGAGGAATAAAATCTCCCAGATGATAATTGTTGTAATGAGTCGCCTTCACTGTGCCGTTCTTTCAGAATGCCCTATGCAGCACCATTACTTCAGAGAAAACGTCTTGCTTCAAGCCCAGCCACGTCAAAAGATCTGACTCATATAACCAGAGCAGCATTTTTATCTTCCTATAGCAGATCGCAGGTACAGAATTCTACATTCATAAACCATGTTGTGGGCCTGTTCTAAAACTACTTGTGCTGTTAACCATTTATTTACACTTGGTTTATGTGTATGCAGTACACTACCGGTTGAGAGAATGCCAAGAGTGTGCAAAGCTGTCATCAAGGCAAAGGGAGGCTATTTGAAGAGTCTCAAAACTAAAATGTATTTTGATTTGTTTAACACTCTTTTGGTAGTACATGAATCCATGTGTTATTTCAGTGTTTTGAAGTCTTCACTATTATTCTGCAATGTAGAAAATAATACAAATAAATAAAAACCCTTGAATAAGTAGGTGTTATAAAACCTTTGACCGTTAGAGTAGATTTAAGCAATAAGGCCCGAAGAGGTTTGGTAATGGCCAATATACCACCACTGGTGTGTATTCATGGATGCCAAGGTAAGCCATGCTTCCCAAATATAATGAAGTTAAAAAAAACTAGTTAAATAAAGGTTAAATATAAATAAAAATTGCCAATCAGCTTGGAGCTAAACTGAGTGAGCTCAACTGTGAATGAACCTAGTGCCCCCAAAAAAGGGTCAAAGGAAGCCAGTTTGGATTTAGCTTCACGCCAATCACATTTAAAAGCCAAATGTCAGAAAAAAACTTGAATTGTTGCACCTGGTTGTGGTGTTGTCCCCAGGTGGCTAGCTAGCAGTGGTGTAAAGTACTTAAGTAAAAATACTTTCCCTGACACCCAAAATTACTCGTTAGATTTTGAATGCTTAGCAGGACAGGAAAATGGTCCAATTCACACACTTATCAAGAGAACATCCCTGGTCATCACTACTGCCTCTGATCTGGTGGACTCACTAAACACCAATGCATCGTTTGTAATTGTGACCAGATTCAGGAAATTAGGTGTATGTCGCAAGTCACAACTTAACAGGAGAGCCATTTGAACGTAAAAAAACATTTTTTTTTATCAAAATGTGTTTTTTGGCAGAAATAACATCTTGAACATGTGAACTTTCATGTGCCTTAATAACAAATGTGTATGCCATCAAAAATACAAATACAATTGTTAAATTACGAGCCTTGTTGGTTAAGCCACAGAAAAAGTTATCAACCTTCGCACTAGCCATGATTGCCTGAGTAAATGACTGGGCTGGACATGCCGAGAAAGGAGTTTGGATTAATCTGATTGGTCTGCCATAGAAGCTTGTCAGTCTGTGTTGGTAATCCTGTCGAACACGGCTTTAAAAAAATGTATTTTGTAGTGGAGCTACATAAGTGTGGCTCCACTTTCATGAGGATCAATTTTTGAAATCAGTGGAATTAGAGTATGATAGCTAAAGAGATGGAGAAAACACCTGTCTCCGGATTTCATCTTCAAACTAAGGGCAACCGTGGCATGGCATTCCTGTCAGGGAGACGCGTCCATGCACGATGATGTATACAGGTAAGATAGTATTGCGTTAGCTAGCTAACATTACATTTTCAGATATTACACGTTTTCTCATTTTGACAGAAAGTGGTTTCCTTTCAATCTAATGTTAGCTGGCTGGCTCCCTAGCTGATGTTAAACGTTTCCCAGAGCTGTGTACTGTTCTAGTTAGAGCCTAATGTTAGCTAGCTAACATTGGACATGGTTGGTTAGTTCCCAGCACTGTGGCATTGTTAGCACTGTTTATCGTTTAACTAGTCATCGTTGACTGGCTGGCTCATTCGCTAACGTTACGTGACGTGTGTACAACACCCATTGAATATGGCCGGTAAACGTCTACAAAAAAAGAGTAATGAAATTGTTGCCAGCAGAGCTGGTTAGGCTCTTTTCATGTTATCCAGAGGTAAACAAATCATCGGCCAGAGAGTCAAGTGTGTCAAGTTCGAGAGCGAAACGAGATGGGTGGGGCTAAAGCTTAGGGTGAGGGTGTGAACAATGCTGAATGGGGACCACAGTCCGGACCACAGTCCGGAACCTCATGCGACGATCCACAGTCCGGAACCTCCTGCGACGGTCCACAGTCCGGAACCTCCTACTCGACAGTCCACAGTCCGGAACCTCATGACAATTGACGGTCCACAGTCCGGAACCTCATGCGACTCGGTCCACAGTCCGGAACCTGGGGGGAATGGCGACGATCCACAGTCCGGAACCTCATGCGACGGTCCACAGTCCGGAACCTCATGCGACGGTCCACAGTCCGGAACCTAATGCGACGGTCCACAGTCCGGAACCTCATGCGACGGTCCACAGTCCGGAACTTCATGCGACGGTCCACAGTCCGGAACCTCATGCGACGATCCACAGTCCGGAACCTCATGCGACGGTCCACAGTCCGGAACCTCATGCGACGGTCCACAGTCCGGAACCTCATGCGACGGTCCACAGTCCGGAACCTCATGCGACGGTCCACAGTCCGGAACCTCATGCGACGGTCCACAGTCCGGAACGTCATGCGACGGTCCACAGTCCGGAACCTCCTGCGAAGGTCCACAGTCCGGAACCTCATGCGACAGTCCACAGTCCGGAACCTCCTGCGACGGTCCACAGTCCGGAACCTCCTGCGAAGGTCCACAGTCCGGAACCTCATGCGACGGTCCACAGTCCGGAACCTCAAGCGACGGTCCACGGTCCACCATGGACAGAAACATGACAAAGAGCTTACATTGATTGGACAAAACACTTTTAGTTGTCACTGTATTAGACTAATCATAGGTGATTTGATAATGTTGAAAATGAAATGGTGCTGATAAACTACGGTTTGCAGGGCTTAAACCACACAGTTTATAATGTTGGCTGGCTGACAGACATGTTGGCTGGCTGACAGACATTTGTATCACGTGCAAGGCACAGGTGAGCATAAATTGAAGTAATTTGCTAATAATTGGCTCTTTTTATTTTACTGAACTGATGGTCAGTCTGAGTGGAGGGAGGGGGAGTTTAGCAGAGGTTCCACCTTTTCCCAGCTCCTTTCCTCCAGTGAGACTGACCAGAGAGAGGGGACACTGTCTTCCATGGTGAAACGCGAGTTGGGTCGCATTATTTTCGCCTCATGCACAAATTTGTGTTGTTACGACCAGAGAAAGTTAAATATTCCTCGATATTAAAATACGATTTGCTCATAATAATAATAAAAATACACTTGGCTACTCATTCAATGTAGCTGCAACTCGAGTGAAAGTAGGGAGAAGCACATTTTATGATTTGTAAAAGTGTTGAACAGCCGCCCGAGTGACGAAGCGGTTTAAGGAACTACATTGTAGTGTTTGAGGCGTCACTACAGACCCGGGTTTGATCCAGGGCTGTGTTGCATCCGGCCTCAACTGGGAGACCCATTCGGCGGCGCACAATTGGCCAAGCGTCGTCCGGGTTAGGGGAGGGTTTTTCCCGGGATGTCCATGTCCCATCTCTCTCTAGTGACTCCTGTGGCGGGTCGGGTGCAGTGCATGCTGACACTGTCACCAGGTGTACGGTGTTTCCGTCGTGTAAGCTGTAGGAACAGTGATTTGAGCTGATTGGCCAGCACAGTAAGTGTAATTGATTTAGCCACAGCTCTCCTGGTCCACCGGGTAGGCGGAGTTTGTCCCTTCAGACAAATGAAATGGTTCAAAATGGGAACCCTTTGCCTACCCGGTGTGAGGGCTTCTGAATCAAGAGCACCTACTGCCAATAGCACAAGACGTTGGCTTTTCTACAGAAATGTTTGGTGATCGACTAGGAATGTCTGGCGAGATCGACTCGTTGGTGACTACGTGTCTAAATGATAACATGAAATAAGGGAGAGGAACACGTTTTGTTTTCTTCTTGTTTTGAGGACCATGTCTACTCCGTATGATATGATGAAACTGTAGCTGTGAGTTAAAGTGTAAGTAGTATCTTCATCTGGCGACGACACCTTCAGTTTGCATCACAGTCTCTGACAGACAACTGCACTGGGAGCTCTGAGATGCTCTTGATAATGTCTCTCCATTGCTCCACAGAGGCAATAGAAGCAAAGTCCCCACCTCTTCTTTCCCTCTCTTGCGTTGCCATTGAAGTCCCTGTGATTCCTGGGGTTTCTTTTCATGAGGCTTGGTTCAGACGCTTTGGCTTCTAAGCTATGCAAATGCATTCCGCCAGTGAAACTAAAGCCGTCTTTGTTGGTTCTCAGAAGCCTCCTCCACAAAGTCCTTCATCAATGCTCTTGGATCTGGACCCTCACATTTCCCACCATAATGAGACACCAGAGAACTCCCTCTCCCTCCCTCTATCTATCTCTCTGTCGTTATCCCTTTCTTTCTCTATCTCTCCCTTTCTATTTGTCGTTATCTTGCCCCCTTCTTACTCTGTACACTTTGCTAGCACACAACCCACCAGGGGAGAATGGGGTAGAGATGAGACTGAGAGGGGGGGAGGGACATTCTGAACAGCAGAGACACTTTGGAGCAGTGGAGTGGTGGGCATATAAGGGACTGGTCTGTAACCCTGGGTGGGCCCTCAGATTGCTAGTACTCTCTCCCATACTGGCAAACTTACTCACACAGAATGTCAGCTCTCATAGGACCCAGGCACAGGAGACTACTGTGCTCTGCAGTGCTTGGAAAGCAGGCACCAGTTTATACCTGAGATTGGAACCAGTACACATGTGATTGCTGCTAGTTCCTCATCTGATGTGAAACTTACTCATACAGAAAGCCAGCTCTCACAAGACCCAGTCTTTGGAGAGTTTCCTCTGTTTAATGTTGGAAAAACAGGAGCTAGGTAGCAGCCAATCTACAGTATATAGCCTAATTAGCCTACTCCTGTCTACACAAATACATTACATTATTTAAAGTAGGCTACTAAAGCAACATTTGGCCACGTAGGATAATTAGCTTCTTTCAAAAAAATAAGTGAGTTCTTCTCGCACTCTCGTTTTCTGCAGAACTGTGTGGGAAAAGTCACTAAATGCTATCAAAACCGTAGAAACCCTGATGTCAAAACTCCCCAAAGGCAGCCTGAAAAGTAGTAGCTCTTTTACTAATAAAAGTCTCTGGATGGGTCTGAAAATTTGATAATTATAGCGTCAAAGTCACTAAATTGGCAACACCGCAAACAGCACAGACACTGGACCTAATAGCCTAGTTTCAGACTCCTACTTATCCTTGCACCTTTGAAGACTAGTCAGTTCCAAGCCAGTCGTAAGAACTTAGATGTTTTACACTATATATACAAAAGTATGTGGACCCCCTCAAATTAGTGGAATCGGCTATTTCAGCCACACCTGTTGCTGACAAGTGTATAAATCGAAAACACACAGCCATGCAATCTCCATAGACAAACTTTGGCAGTAGAGTAGCCTTAGTGAAAAGCTCAGTGACTTTCAATGTGGCACCGTCATAGGATGCCACCTTTCCAACAAGTCAGTTCATCAAATTTCTGCCCTGCTAGAGCTGCCCCGGTAAACTGTAAGTGCTGTTATTGTGAAGTGGAAATGTCTAGGAGCAACAACAGCTCAGCCGCAAAGTGGTAGGCCACACAAGCTCAGAGAACTGGACGGCCGAGTGCTGAAGCGCGTTGCGTCGGTTGCAACATTCTCTACGAGTTCCAAATTGCCTCTGGAAGCAACGTCAGCACAAGAACTGTTCGTCGGGAGGTCCATGAAATGGGTTTCCATGGCCGAGCAGCCGCACACAAGCCTAAGATCAGTATGTGGAATGCCAAGCGTCAGCTGGAGTGGTGTAAAGCTTGCCCCCATTGGACTCTGGAGCAGTGAAACGTGTTCTCTAGAGGGATGAATCACGCTTCACCATCTGGCAGTCCGACGGAAGAATATGGGTTTGGTGAATGCCAGGAGAACGCTACCTGCCCCAATGCATAGTGCCAACTGTAAAGTTTGGTGGAAGAGGAATAATGGTCTGGGGCTGTTTTTCATGGATTGGGCTATGCCCCTTAGTTCTAGTGAAGGGAAAACTTAACGCTACAGCATACAATGACATTCTAGCTGAATCTATACTTCCAACTTTGTGGCAACAGTTTCTTGTTTCAGCATGACAATGCCCCCATGCACAAAATGAAAGCCTTCTCAGAAGAGTGGAGTTATAGCAGAAAAGGGGGGACCAACTCCATATTAATGCCCCTGAGATGTTCGACAAGCAGGTGTCCACATACTTTTGGTCATGTACTGTATCTCTGAACACTCAAAAGCTTGTTTCTCCTCTGACTGTTGGATAAGGGGAACCATGGTGTGTTAACAACACTCGGTGGAGTCTAGATATCCTGACTGGCAATGTGTCCAGCCTGAGATACCATTGTGGGCAGCTCGATGGTGAGAGAGTTTTGCCTGTCTACTCTCTGCGGACCGACCAAGCTCCACTGTCACCCAGGAGCCGGTGTCCATGACATCAACTCTCTCCTGCCCACGGTTCTGGCCAACTACCCCAATATTGACACCATCGTCACTAACGTAGATTTTAACGACCTTCTCACTGAAACATGGCATCTTCAGACTGTAGCGCTGCTTATATTGAGTGCATGAACAATACTCTGTCACCTATTCTGTCTCCTTCTTGTGATGATTTAGTTGATAGCAAATTAAGGGCAACCATTGATGCCATAGCTCCAGGAATGTTGAAAAAAGAACACATCCCCTTGGATGAGGGAGGAAGCTAATAAATTAAAGAGAAATTGCAGAAAGGCAGAGTTGCAGTTGTCCATTATGATAATCTGAGAGAGCAACCTGGCATATATAACAAGGCAATTAGAAATGCCAGACGGGCTCATTTTTCTAACTTGATCACTAATAATCAAAATCATTTGAGTGCTCTTTTCGACCATTGATGGCCTGATAAATCCTGTCGTCCGCATCTAAATGTGATGAGTTTGGTGCATATTTCAAAAAATAAGATACTCAGCCTAATGTTTGTTATCAGTGAAGCAAGACCCGATGAGAAGTTTGATATGTGCCCTAGCCTACAATGCAAAGGTACTATGGATTTATTTTCGCCTGGTTGACACAGACATGCTCAGGAAAGTGATATCACAACTTAAGCCTTCTACCTGCCTTCTCGATCCTATCCCCACCATCTTCTTCAAAATAGTTTGTAATTGCATATCTGAAGAAGCGCAAGGTATTGTATAAGTCAATCTCCAACCTTCAATTCTTAATCAAAATTCTGGAGAAATTGGTTTTCAAATTCAAAAAAGCTAAATTATTATTATTATTATTATTTACAAATTCCAATTTGGTTTTCAGGCCCACCGCAACACAGAGACAGCCTTAGTTAAAGTGGTAAATGATCTTAGAGCCAACACAGATGCCAAACAGCTCTCTGTCCTTGTACTCTAGGATTTAAGTGCTGCAGTCAACACTGTTGACCATGATGTCCTTCGGGACAGACTGGAGAGGTGGCTTAGCTCTCCGGTCCAGTTCTTAATTGGTTTAGGACCTATTTAGCCGGTTAAGATTTGTTTGTCACCCTTGGTGAACATAACTCAGAGGAAATACATAACAAACGTGGCGTTCCACAAAGGTTTGATTACGGGTCCGGTACTGTTCCGCTTATATACGTACGTTACCCCTTGGCAGCATTATCAGATGGCACAGTATGGATTTTCACTGCTACGGAGACGATACATAACTTTACATTTCTGTGTCACCAGGATTTTAACTCCATGGATAAATTACAAGACTGTATTAGTCACCAGGATTTTAACTCCACAGATAAATTATAAGACTTATTTAAATACTGGGATGGCTCACAACTTCCTCCAGCTAAATCAAGACAAGACTGAGGTACTTATTGTTGAAGCCAAAGCACAGAGAGAGAGTCTGGCTGCACATTTTAATTCACGTTCAATAAAGATAAAACACCAGTTGTTATTTTAGATGATGAAATCAATCTCGAATCCCACATTAGGAACGTGACCAAAATAGCTTTTTACCACCTGAGGAACATTGCCAAAGTTTGGCTGTTTCTCTGTCAGGCTGATACAGAGAGACTCATCCATGCTTTTATTACAAGCAGGCTTGACTAATGTAATGCTCTCCTGTCTTGTCTACCCAAGAAAGCCATTGGCCAAGTACAAAACATACAAAATGCTGTAGCACGGCTACTGATCAAGATCAGACGGAGAGCACACATTACACCAGTTTTAAGGTCTCTGCACTGGCTGCCTGTAATTAATTTTATGATTCTTCTATTGGTTTTTTAATCAATCCACGATTGTGCACCCCAATACATGTCAGACATGCTTTTAAATTACGTACCCAGTAGGTCCCTCAGGTCCTCTGGCACTGACCTTTTAACTATCCCAAAGCCTAGGACCAAGAGGCATGGAGAGGCAGCCTTTAGTTATTATGCCCCCAGCCTTTGGAATAGCCTGCCAGAGAACCTGAGGGGGGCTGAATCTGTGGACATATTTCAAAGAGATCTTAAAACACAACTTTTTAGCTTTGCTTTTCCATAAGGTGCTTTTTAGTTGTTCAGTTTTTATTGTTATACTTTAGTTTTTTATCCTCTTATGTTTGTTGTTTAGTAAATATTAAAGTAAAAAACATTTTTTTGAAGCATTCCATGTCTGAAATGTATAAATAACGCTTGATTTAATTTGACATGCCATTAAGTTATCCTGAAACTCATACCTCACCATTGTTATAGCCCCCCCACCCTTTATTTCCCCCCTGTTACAGACCCACCACCCCTTACACTAACTACTTTCGAGTTCCTTGGTGTCCACATCACCAACTAACTATCATGGTCCAAACACAAACAAGACAGTCGTGAAGAGGGCACACCAAGACAGTCGTGAAGAGGGCACACCAAGACAGTCGTGAAGAGGGCACGACAACACCTTTTCCCCTTCAGGAGACTGAAGAGATTTGACATGGGTTCCCAGATCCTCAAAAAGTTATACAGCTGCACCATCGAGAGCATCCTGACAGAGAGCACCCTGACCGGTTGCATCCCCGCCTGGCATTAGCAACTGCTCGGCATCTGACCATAAGGCACTACAGAGGGTTGTGCGTGCGGCCCAGTACATCACTTGGGCCAAGCTTCCTGCCATCCAGTACCTACTGTATAATAGGCGGTGTCAGAGGAAAGCACAAAAAATAGGCCAGAGACTCCAGTCACCCAAGTCATAGACTGTTTTCTCTGCTACCGCACGGCATGCGGTACCAGTCCGGACCAAAAGTCTCCTTAACAGCTTCTACCCCCAAGTCATAAGACTGCTGAACAACTAATCAAATGGCCACCGGACTATTTACATTGACACCCCCCTCCATTTGTTTTGTACATTGATGCTACTTTCTGTTTATTATCTATGCATAGTCACTTCACCCCTACCTACATGTACAAATTACCTCAACTAACCTGTACCCCTGCACATTAACTCGGTACCGGTACACCCTGTATATAGCCTTGTTATTGTTGTTTAATTGTGTTACTTTTAATTATTTTTTACTTTAGTTTATTTGGTAAATATTTCCTTAACTCTTTCTTGAACTGCAATTTGTGGAGTGGTTGAAAAAACGAGTTTTAATGACTCCAACCTCAGTGTATGAAAACTTCTGACTTCAACTGTATATACATATTAAAGCTAATTTTTCAAACACTCCAAACATTTCTTGTTAACAAACTATAGTTTTGGCAAGTTGGTTACGACATCTACTTTACATCTAAGTCGTTTTTCCAACAATTGTTTACAGACAGATTATTTCACTTCTAATAATGTATCACAATTCCAGTGGGTCAGAAGTTTACATACACTAAGTTGACTGTGCCTTTAAACAGCTTGGAAAATTCCAGAAAATTACGTCATGACTTTAGAAGCTTCTGATAGACTAATTGACATAATTTGAGTCAATTGGAGGTGCACCTGTGGATGTATTGCAAAGCCTACCTTCAAACACAGTGCCTTTTTGCTTGACATCATGGGAAAATCAAAAGAAATCAACCAAGACCTCAGAAAGAAATTTGTAGACTTCCCCCAAGTCTGATTCATCCTTGGGAGCAATTTCCAAACGCCTGAAGGTACCACGTTCATTTGTACAAGCAATAGTACGCAAGTATAAACACCATGGGACCACACAGCCGTCATACCGTACATTGGTGCGAAAAGTGTAAATCAATCCCAGAACAACAGCATCTTCCTCCTCAACAGCATCTTGTAAAGATTGAGGAAACAGGTTCAAAAGTATCTATATCCACAGTAAAACGAGTTCTATATCAACATAACGTGAAAGGCCGCTCAGCAAGGAAGAAGCCACTGCTCCAAAACCGCCATAAACAAGCCAGACTACGGTTTACAACTGCACATGAGGACAAAGATCGTACTTTTTGGAGAAATGTCCTCTGGTGTGATGAATCAAAAATACAACTGTTTAGCCATAATTACCATTGTTGTGTTTGGAGGAAAAAGGGGGAGGCTTGCAAGCTGAAGAACACCATCCCAACCGTGAAGCTTGGGTGTGGCAGCATCATGATGTGGGGATGCTTTGCTGCAGGAAGGCCTGGTGCACTTCACAAAATAGTTGGCATCATGAGGACAGAAGATTATGTGGATATATTGAAGCAACATCTCAAGACATCAGTCAGGAAGTTGAAGCTTGGTCGCAAATGGGTCTTCCAAATGGATAATGACCCCAAGCATAGTTCCAAAGTTGTAGCAAAATGGCTTAAGGACAACAAAGTCAAGGTATTGGAGTGGCCATCACAACGCCCTGACCTCAATCCTGTAGAAAATATCTGGGCAGAACTGAAAAAGCATGTGCGAGCAAGGAGGCCTACAAACCTGACTCAGTTACATCAGCTCTGTCACAGTGGTGGGTAGTATATGGGGCTTTGGTAACAAAATGGATGGCACCATGATAGACTTCATTCAATTTGCTGAGTAGAGTGTTAGAGACTATTTTCTAAATGCCATCGCCGAAGTCCATTATCGGTAGCATAGTCAGTTTTGCGAGGGTATGTTTGGCAGCATGAGTGAAGGAGGCTTTTTTGCAAAATAGGAAGCCAAATCTCGATTTAATTCTGTATTGAAGATGCTTAATATGAGTCCGGAAGGAGAATTTACAGTCTAACCAGACACCTAGGTATTTGTAGTTGTCCACATATTCTAGTCGGGCCGGCGGGTGCAGGCAGCAATCGGTTGAAGAGCATGCGTTTAGTTTAACTAGCATTTAAAAGCAGTTGGAGGCCACTGAAGGACTGTTGTATGGCATTGAAGCTCGTTTGGAGGTTTGTTAACACAGCGTCCAAAGAAGGGCCAGATGTATACAGAATGGTGTCGTCTGCATAGAGGTTGATCAGAGTGTCACCAGCAGCAAGAGCGACATCATTGTTGTATACAGAGAAGAGAGTCGGCCGAGAATTGAACCCTGTGGCACCCCTGTAGAGACTGACAACAGGCTCTCCGATTTGACACACTGAACTCTATCTGAGAAATAGTTGGTGAACCAGGAGTGGCAGTCATTGGAGAAATAATAGGCTATTGAGTCTGCCGAGTCTGCGGTGATTAACAGAGTCGAAAGCCTTGTCCGGGTCAATGAAGACGCCTGTATTTTATCGATGCGGGTATGATATCGTTTAGGACCTTGAGCATGGCTGAGGTGCACCCATGACATTCTCGGAAGTAGGGGTAACCATGGCCAGCCATAGCAAAATGCTTATTTAAATGATCAATTATCATAGATTTATCGGTGGTGACGGTGTTTGCTAGCCTCAGTGCAGTGGGCAGCTGGGAGGAGGTGCTCTTATTCTCC